>NC_142785.1:24034477-24334477 GCF_988280905.1 Pimephales promelas | reverse complement strand
TCTCTGAATGTTTGTCTCTGGCGCACTCTTGTGGCTCTTCTCGCTTGTGCAGCATTGATCGTAAGTGTGGCAGGCACTGGTCCCAATCCTCGGGCAGCAAGAGCAAAAGGAAGCCCAAACAAATGATGGACACGGCAATGACACGTACACTGTTGAGCTGGATCTCACACATGTAGCGATCTATGACTGGAGTGCAGATGATTCATGGTGGTCACTCGGTTGTTACGTCAAAAAGTTTGAATAATTTGATCTTAAAAATAAAGATGCTAATGTAATCAGGGATATTTGGAAAACTATATGAAATATCTAGTAAATTTGAAACTTTTGGGGTCAGTAAGATTTCTTTTTGGGAAATGATGCATTCAATTGATCAAAAGTGACAGTAACAATATTTATAATGCTACAAAAGATTTCAGTTTCAGATAAATGCTGTTATTTTGAATTTTCTATTAAATCAAAGAATCATGAAAAAACTCTTATCATGGTTTCAAAAGCATTAACTGTTTTCAACACTGGTGATAATAAGAAATGTTTCTTAAGAAGCAAATTAGCATATTTCTGAAGGATCATGTGACACCAGACACTGGAGTAATGATGCTGAAATTTCAAAATAAATCAAAATAGAGACATTTATTTTAAATTAATAAGAATTTTTCACAATGTTTCTGTTTCACTGTATTTTTGATCAAATAAATGCAGCCTTGTAGAGCATAAAATACAAAAGAAATGTACTGACATCAAACTCTTAGTGTATATTATGAGGTTGAATGAGTAAACTAAACTAATTTGTTTGCCAAGCTTGCTTTCCAAGTGAAACCCAAAAGGATTTTATTATTAAAAATTATACTTAAAAATTGTTTGTTTTTTTAGTAATCAGCTATATTATCATTCCTTAAATGGAAAACAGCAGCGACATTCCACTAAAAAAACCCATACAGGTCTGACAAGAGACTACGTTTTTTTTTTTTTTTTTTTTTTATTAATAAACATATTCAAATGGCAAAAATTACTTTTTAAATTGTTAAATAAATAAATATTTAGTAAATTTCATGCTGTTATATTTTTCATAATTATGGTGTTTTTTTGTCAACATTTAATATATAGAAAAGAGCAGAGTTAACATACTGTCTTAGCATCTTCTTTAGTCTATTACAGAAGAAATAATAAAACGCATTTGTAAGAACATAACAGTATAACTCATTTTAATAAAAAAAACAAGTGACTCACCAGCGTTGACAGGCACACTGAGGACAACTCCCAGAGAAATCAAAGTAGGAAGTGTTACCAGAACACCAAAATTCAAGAGGAAGTTGAACACTGAGAAGGCAACCAAAGAAAAATCAACATTGCTAATGATTAAGGGAAGATGGCTATTCAAGTGCATAAGAGAAGTTTGTGTATTTGTGTCCATCATCTTACCCAGCAGAAGAGCGGACATGCCACAGATGCTTGGCCATGGCAAATCTCTAGGTGAAACAAAGTCCTCGGCCCCCGTGAGAAGCAGGATCAGAGGTACGGCGCTAATGAAGACCAAATTAGCTCCGCCGAGGACTGTAAGATACACCGCTGCTTCACCCAACTTTGCATTACCCAGAACAAGCTTGAACAGAACCTGAGGAAACATGTGAAATAATGAAATGTTCATTTGAAATACAGCTCAATGGTGTATGACAGTCTAAGATGTGTTTGTTGTGCTAAAGTCTATAATCCTCTCTTACTTTGTATATAGCTGCTGTCGATGCAGACGCAACCACAAGGGAGATGCCAATCACAGAATGGCTGTGGAAACCATCGGCATATGTCATCATAACAATACCCCCAATGGCTAAAATGGCCGCTACAATCTGTGATCAGACAGAACACTGTTTTAACAAAGTACATCATAATAAAAAGGAAAATCCACAGTAGACTCAATTACACACAGTAACAGTATACCCACTATTAATGCATTTTACACAACAATCGATAGATAATAGACTCACCCGCACCCCCATGAAGCGATCCCGCAAGACAATCCAGGATATTAGGAAGACAAAGGCACGGCTACAGCAGAAGAGCGCACAGGCATCAGTGGCGGGGATTCTGCGAAGGCCTTGCAGGTACAGGTAGCTGGTGAGAGTCCACAGCACTCCAAAAGGAGCCACGCGAGAGAGCAGCATCCTCAGTGACAGCCCGTCATCTCCCAAGAACTGACAACACTCTCTATTGTGAATCCACACACATGTAAATAATCTATCATACCATCATGTATCATTTTACCATTTACAATATAGCATTTTTGTAGCATAGATTGCCAACTGTTTGGGCACACCTGACTGTTCTTGATTGTAAAATTCTAATCACAGCTTTTATCACAGCTAAATTGTAATAATGTAATACTATATTACTGTTTTTACTGTATTTTTCATAAATTAATTCAACACTGGTAAGTATAACTTCTTTCAAAAACATAAAAGAGGGGGGGGGGGTGGCGACTTACTTACAATAGCAAAGAAAATCAAAAAAAAGCCTTTGGATAATGTGTAATATTAATCAAAATAAAGGCAAGGAAAGTAATTTCAGAGATGGAGAAAGTAATTACATTTTTAAGATTACAAAGACTAAAATTTTTTCTCGCACTGAACTACACAATAAGATGTGCACATTCAAAAAGTTTTAATAAATAGATTCTGATTTCATGATGACTTAAAGAAGGACTAGTGGTAAAAACATATCCAATTTAGATTCAAACGAGGGAAACCCTGTTTGTGTTAAAAGTACAATATGTAAGAATTTTGTAATAAAATATCCAAAAATCACTTCAATTATTTCAGAGAAATTACAATTTTAACTAAAGCCTAGTTCACACTACGTGATTTTAAGCCCGATTTAAGCCCGATTTGCAAATCGTTGAGTCGCCGACAAGTCAGGGTGTTATCGCGTGCAAATCGCGGGCGATTAGCGGACGATTAACGCTCGCCAATCCGTTAGTGTGAAAGAGCCAACAACGCATTAAAGACAGCTCGCAGACACCTCGCAGACAGGTCACCGAGCTCAGAAAAATATCTAGCATGCTAGATATCTCGAGCAGTCGCGCGACTCAATCTCAGTGATGTCATGAGTACAGCCAATCATAGCAACGCATGGGTTGAGGACACCAGGTAAATCTTACTTTTGCTTTTTTGCTTTTTTTTTCTCAGAGCAGATCGTCGAGCAAACAGTGTGCAGCACTAGTTTCTGTCTGACGTCCATATTCGCGTGTTGTGTTCTTCTCTGCAGTTTCGCGTCATTTCTGGTTCGTTTTATTGCGTGGTTTTTCGTTACAAAACATGGTTTCTAGACCAGATAGAATTGTGTTGTTGTCAACTCGTTATTTGTTTGATTATTTTCAGGATTTAGACCGTACTATAGTACTGAAACAGCTCTCATTGAGTCACAAATGATATGCTCTTATCATCCGATCGTGGTTGTATCTCTATGTAGTGCGTTGTTAACTCGTGTAGTGAGTTACCTCCTGTTGTGGATCAATCACGTTGTGTTGTGTGGTGTGAACAGCTAAACAACTTGAACACTCATGATTTCACTGAGAGCAAGTCATGTAATGTGAACTGCACAGTTCAGCCCGACATTTTAAAATCATGTAGTGTGAACTAGGCATTAGTGGCCATCCCGGGAAAAAAATCTCGTCTGTCAATGACGCAATATCCGCGCTATCCTCGGTTTCCGTTCATACTGCCATAGTCGTGACGTAACCATGGCAACAGACGTGGACAACTGCATAGTTCGTAACGTTTAGCGGCACGCGGTTCTTGTTTCTTTGAAACATCGACTATGACAAACAGACTTTGGGACAAACAAGGACAACTAAAATGAAGATCAATATCAGCGTGCCGTTTTTGAGATGCCGAGAGCTCCACATGCACGACTAACTTGGACTTGACAGAGCTTCACGAGTCACTTGGCAGCTTTATTAGACAGGTGAGCAAATGTACATAAAACAACTCAATGTTATATAATGTTAGCTCAACATGATGAAAGGTTACAATATGGTCAGTATGTTATTCTAATGTTGATCTAGCTTACTGCTAGTTTCGTATAGCAAACGAACTAACACGTAGAATAACATTATAACTTTCAACACACATTTAAATGCTGTTTAGTGTGATAGTGTAACTTTAGACCAAGTGAGGGAGCGCTGCGTTACCTCACAAGTTTAATTCGTCTAATAAATTGGCCTGTGCACTTGCGGGTGGTTCAGTGGAATTAAATGTCACTATTCCTTTATATCCGCGGGACTTGCGTGTGATATCTTTAGCGTGTCTCTTTAGCAATCGCGACCTGCTTCATACCACTGTAATGTTAAAAAACATGAATGTTTGCACTCATACATTAACATTACTAGATCCATCAGCTTGCCAGCAAGTCCCATCATTCAGCTCATCACTGCGTCATCAACCTACGCCTTTGTTATTGTTGGAAACTGCGCCCTCTTGTAGTGAAAAAAATCTTACATATTGTGCCTTTAAATTACACCTACTTCCAAAAGTGCTGCTTAGTACAAAAGACTTAAACCTTTAGAAAAATCTACTGTGCTGAACTCATAAAAAAAGGACAAAAATGCCATGGGACATTGTTAAGAAAATGAGGTTAAGGTCAAATCTATCTGAGCAGCCTAGCCCAACAGAACTGCAAAGTCAACAGTCACTCTGGTTCTGCAAGCCAAATTGAAGTGTCTGCATAAATCCAAAATATTACACAGCGCAGCACTTTTGCAAAGAGTTCTCATTTTGAAACTCAGTGAAGTTTCGTAGGCCACAGAATCACAAAGATCTACTCACATATGAAACACAACCCGTCTCACCTGAAGCGCTGTTTGGGGCTCTGTCTGTCCTTGCTACAGCACAGGTGACCCAGGTAGTAAAGAGGGAAGATGGCACAGTTCCAAGAGGTAGAGAACCAAGTGAGGGTGAACGGGACATTCAAGCGTCTGATGGTTACTTTGGCCAACTGAGTGCAGCCTGTCCAAGACGCGCAGATGCAGATGACCATTGCGACACCCCACAGTGCTTTGCGCAGGAGGACTGCAGTCGTACACAAACAGCAGCGGAGCCTCTGCAGCCTGTTCACACAACCTGATTTGACTGTTTCTGTAGCCGAATGGCCATCTATCTTCACTTCCGCCTTCTCGCCGCCAGACTGGTCCTCCTCTGCAGACACAGACAGCATAATTGCATAATACAAAGTCATAAGAATAGCCACAGGCATTTAACTGTACTGCCAACTCTGATCTTTCAGCAGTAAACTTTCATGAAGTACTATAGGAGAAATTTGCATGACAAAGCTGATGCTTACAAAGCTTAAACGCAGCAAATAAATGATATATAATAATTTAATTTCTGAACTGTAGTAAGACAACTAGAATTAAGTAATAATTCAACATAAACCTGGAATTTGACAACAGGAATCAAGCAAAGTTTGACGTCGGTAAGAATGGAAGCCTCTAATACTGTTTACTGTAATAAGTAATACTGTGCAATATTTTTACAATTTAAAAACAACTGTTTCCTGTTTTAATCCATTTTAAAATGTATTTTATTTCTGTGATGGCAAAGCTGAATTTTCAGCATCATTACTCCAGTCTTCAGTCCTTTAGAAATCATTCTATGTTGATCTGCTGCTCAAGAAACATTTCTTATTATCAATGTTGAAAACAGTTGAGCTGCTTAAGGATTCTTTGATCAATAAAAAGTTCAAAAGAAAAGCAATGTAATGCATTTGCTGTCAATTTTGATCAATTGAATGCATCTTTGTGGAATATAGTGTGTATATATATATACATATATATATGCAGATTCTGATATATATATATATATATTAAAAAACACATCATACTTAGCACAAACTTTTAAATGGTACAGTATAAGGTTAATAATTGTGAGATATAGAATTGCAGTTGTAAAGTCACTGTGAGATGTGAGATTTGATAAAATTTGTGAGATAAAAATTGTAATTGTAAGAAATAAAGTAAATTTCTTTTTACTCTGGGATTGAAACAGTCCTCTATTTTTGTGTCATAATGTAATTTAACACATAAATTATTATTGACCTGTCCTTGAGCTTTTTTTTTATAAAGACCTGATTAAAACAGATTAAAAAAGATACAAGAACAGATGGCAAGAAGCCATACACAAGATCGTCAAATATTGCTGTCCATTGCACTGAAGATGTAACATTGTTTTTCCTGCTATGCAGAAAACCATGAATTATTTTACAAGGCATATTATTTCTCCTTTGTACCATACTTGTGTCCTCATGGCATGTCAGAAGACATTTAGTATGTACTGTCCAGAACCAGCCAGGTCTAAAGGACAGAACTGTCAGTGCAAGAGGATGAGGAGGCAGACAGACTGTCCCCAAGTAGCAGTCAGTCAACACAACGAATGTGACCCACACCATAGCCACCCCACGGACCAAAGTCTGGGATTGATAATGTGATACGAGTGCCAGCTTGGTTCTGCGCAAGTGCGCATATTGACCCAGGTATTACGAAGTGATATTAAAGTGGTTAAAGATTAAGCTTCTAAATCCAATAATTTAAAAACTCAGTATATCGACTATCTGAACATCAAAATATGCTGAACTGCCGGCTATAGTTTTTTAAAGATAGTCTCAGTTTATGCTCTCAGGGGGGTTTAGATGTCTCAACTGCTTAAGGGTACATTAAGGAGCTACTGTGGTAAGTTTCAATATGTACATGCAGGAGAGGCTTGAGTTAAGTAACTGCACAACAAAGACATGACAGTGTATAGGTTGTAACTAAAACTACTAAAGACATAATTTCAGTTAATTTGCCATGGCAACATTTTTAATTTCATTTAGTTTAACTTAAATAACTAAAAATTCATAAAAAACTATATAGACATACAGTAAATATATATAAAAAAGACAAAAACACACAAAGTTTTTTTTTTTTTTTTTCCCCAAATCTAAATAAAATTGCTATGTCAGTGGAGGAATTTAAATGAGAATTGAGAGAGACCTCGACTGGCCCTGATGACTCAGCAAATCTGGGCTCTGACTCTGGGTTCCCATCTAGAATCAGTGCCAGAGCTCTGCACATCATAACTCCAGCTACAGTGTATATCTACATCATAACTCCAGCTATATATATATATAATATTGACATTTAGAAAGTAATAGAAAAAAGTTGTCTACAGATGATTCAGCTGTTTTTCAAATGGGTCATAGATTTTGTTGCTTGTGCGTGGGGTTGCAGAGGAGCTCAGAAAGATGCAGGGGTGTGAAGTTGGACTCTGATTGATGTGTTTGTTTACAGCTCACCTCTCGTGAAAAAAAAATCATCTATCAAACTATTAGACTGAACAAACAGCTGAAAAGCAAAAAGAAACAGTCCTCGCTTGAACCTTTAATAAGCCACCTTTAAACTTTTAAGTATTACTACACACTACTTTTAAGCTACTATAATGCATGTAAAAATCAAATAATGCAATACAATGAAATACATCACGTGTAATATGATTTTTTAGTTTATGAATTATATAGTACACTCAGAGTTCTACAAAACTCCCTATTGTATATGCCGAGTGAAACAGCCTATCCAACAAGTAAAATGTAGGGAAGGACTTGATTTTTGGGCAGGACTTGAAGTTATGTCAGTGAATTACATAATAATGAAGTGCACAAACAAATCAAAATATTGGAATATTCTGTAAAAAAGAATAGTCTATTTTGAGTTCATGGAGAATCTAACGTATATAATATTTATTTCATTGTTTACCTTTACCATAAACACAAGTAGGCTATACATCAAGTGTAGGCTACTACCTCTGAGAGATGCGTTCCAGGGCACATAGCCATAGTAACCAGTGATCCTCAGAATCCGCTCTTCAATGGATGCGTTGTTGATGTACTCGACCGATCTCGATGACTTCAATTCTTCATTTAGTTCTTCATCAATGACGAGTGATTTCAGCTGTCTGATCTCAGGACTGATATCTGACAATCGGCGCGGACTCATGTCTGAAGGCTTTATCATTCCCCTGAAGTTAAAGAAGAGACATCAGAAGAACACGGTGGATCTCAGCGGAAATATAGAGCTTAGAAGAAACAACCTGCATGTACACAACGCCAACACTGCGAATTAGAGGCACGACACAAACGCAATACGACAAAATGCTGTCAATCGATGAAACTACAAAACTGCCAGAGTCAGAACTTGCAGTTGCGCTGAACCACTGTCTTAAACAGACAATAGTGTAAACTTGTTTATGGTAGCCTATAGTTATCGCTGCAAGCTAGACGAATGCATTTAAAGGACTAACGTTATGCATTTAAATTCAATAAGCAGTTCGTGCGCACGCGTTCATTTTGAAGCCTCTCATATTTATTAGCCAAGAAATGTTCAACTCACTCTGACACTGAGAAGTTCTGTTTCTTTCGGCACTCTGGTTATCCCATTTTAAGAAGTATTTAATGAATCAAGCCTTTAGTAATCGTGACTGTTCAAAATGAAATGCGTTGGGCTGGAGCTTCTCTGCCGTGTGAAGACACGACCACCTGTGAACGCAGTGCGCCTGCGCGGACACAAATTCTGATACCCAGTAAATGATGAGCTTCCAATCCAAGCAATGGATGCTTCATCTTCTATGGACGATTTTACCCATGCGAACCACCAATACAACATCTTAAAACACACTTTTCAGACTATAAAATGTAATTGTAGGCTACTATAATTTATTTAATTTGGTCACAAACAATGTCTAATAGTGTATGTGCACAAATCATAGGAAAATTGTGTCATTTTTATTTTATTTTATTTTATTTAAATCACAAGCATTCGGTGGTGGAAATTTATTTTATAATAAAATGTAATATTTCATAATAAAAATAAAGGCTACTTTCATAGAACTTAGAAGTATGCATAGTATTATTTACACACAAATAGCCTATATAGGCTGCATTATTTGCAAAACCCTTATAACTGCTGTCTGTCTGTCTCTATAGGTCTGAGACCAGAGGTGGACAAAGTACTTCCTTACTTGAGTGAAAGTACAGAAGTACTTGCTTTTAAAAGTACTTATATCAAAAGTAAAAAGTAAATGTTTGCATTGTTTTATTATTGTGGCATTGTTGTAATACAGTATACCGTATGCCTCTGAAGCAACCTGAATGTTAGAATATTTTAAAACCTAGAAATTAAACGACTGAACAACAGCCATAATCATCTTTTTTTATTATTATTTAACACTCTTACCACCCCAACAAAAGAAGTAGTGGAGTAAAAAGGACAATATTTGTCTTTCAAAAAATAAATGATTTCCAGGAAAAAATATACAAATAAAGAACAGATACTGTAGTGTACGTACTCAAAGTAAAGTGTATACTCAAAGTAAATGTAAATGTACTTTGTTACTGTCCACCGCTGCTTTGTACACAATAATTTCCACATCCTTGTTGTGTTGCACATGTGATGCACGTTAAATTTAGCTGAAGCAGTGTATTTTCTAATAGGTGAACAGCTACATTGCAGCAAACACAGCAGCCCAGCGCAGCCCATCTGCCTGGCACAGCAGAGAAGCTGTGCATGGCAGGGGGAAAGAAGGAAACTGGCCGAGATGAGGAAGGAAGAGGATCTTGGAGGTTGGTAAGCTACCCATGAAGACAACATTGCAGACAAAGCCTGTTTTTTTTGTTGTCGGTTTTTTTTCCCCCAGATAAAGTTTTAGACTGATCCCACGCACATAACATACATGCTCAAATATGCATTTTACATTCCAGAAGATATGTAAGTGTCCTGACCATGCAAAACTCAATAACACCAGGGTGTAATGCATTCTGACTGGTTATTTCAGCCCGTTCTCATCCCAAAGCGCCATATAAGACGCTTTTGCAAAAGCGTAAATATCCAACGCACATGGCACCCTTTAACGTGAAATGAGACGTAGATATATTTGGGCAGAAGGCGCCCCCTAGTGGTCTAACCCTTACCCTACACCATACCTAAACTTAACCATTAACCGAAGCGTCTCATTAGACGTTAAAGGGTGCCATGTGCGTTGGATATTTACGCTTTTGCAAAAGCGTCCTATATGGCGCTTTGGGATGGTTATTTTGTTTTGTGCGTTACAAACACATTCAGAGTAAATCTATGAGATTTTTTTGACCTGCATTTTATTGTCCTCCAAATAAAAATCTTAAACTTAAAGAAATGTGCATATAACAGCAATATCTCATTATCAAGCCACACAATTTAAGAACTCAGTCATTGTGGAATGGAGTTGCATGGTAAAGTTTGATGCAAAGTTCAATCTTTCACATCTATAAAAAAATAAAATAAATGAGCAATTATAACCTGATGCAGACCGTAGGAAACATGTTAGTTTTCACATATACATTATATGTTAGTTCATTATCAAAGTTCCACATTTACTTTTTCACTAATTTATGGCATAGGCTAATTATTGCTGTTGTTGTAGCACTTTACAATAAAGTCTCATCTGCTAAAGTTAATACATTATCTAACTAACCATAATGCTTAAAATAACTATGAGTAT
The DNA here is from genome assembly GCF_988280905.1 of Pimephales promelas. Taxonomy (NCBI): domain Eukaryota; kingdom Metazoa; phylum Chordata; class Actinopteri; order Cypriniformes; family Leuciscidae; genus Pimephales; species Pimephales promelas. Next base: position 24,323,924 of record NC_142785.1, on the reverse strand, counting down.
ATCATTTTTAAATAATTCATCTTTGTAAACAGTTCAAATCTAATTGTTTATAGTTCAGAGTGCCATAACAACTTTTGATTTTAAAAACACATTAGTAAATGTTGAAACCATAATATCATTGACTAAGATTAATAAATGCTGTAGAAGTATTGTTCACTGCTCATGTTAAAAAATATAATTAATGTTAACCATTGACAACTTATTGTAAAGTGTTACCAGTTATTTCTGCAAGTTTAACAAAGACAAATAACCAATTTTATATTTCACATGAACAAAATTGCAACAAAAACCTGTGAATTTGTTTTAAAATGTTAAAGCCAGATTTCTAAATTAAATAGCAGAGGAAAGAAAAGCAAGACTTTAAGACAGTAGTTTGAGGATTACAAGATCTATGCTGGTTATCAAAGCAGTCTTAAAAAACACCTTAAAATCATCATAATGCCATTTGGTCATTAAAACTCAGATTAGCTTTCCAGCACTTAATCAAATGTAAAAGTTTTACCTGCCTTTTTGAGAACATAATTGCACACAGGTTGCTGAAGTCTGCTCCACTTTCTGCATTGTGCTGGCACATCATGTGTGGGGATCTTTTCCCTGCAGTGTGGCAGCTTCACAGTCCACAGCCAGGTTTTGAAAGATGGCTAGCAGTGGGGGTGTGAGCCACGGTGTGTTTGTGTGTGTGTGTGTGAAGGGGAGTTAATTGTTGGCACCTATCGATCGGAAGATCCGTCTCCACCTCCTCAGTCAGACCTGTGCTTAGCTAAGCAAAAACTTCTGACAGCGCCATCGATACCCTCCAGACACCTTCCGTTGGAGAACGCCGTGGAGAGAAGCCACTGCATATGCTTAACTACAGATTAAACTTGGCACACACTGTAGCGAGACCACATCTAATGAAGTAGAATGGCTTGAGTAAACACAAGCCATGGGAGAGAACTATCAAAGCGCTGGTGGAGATCATTCACATTTATCAAGGACAAACCAAAGGCAAAGTTGAAAGGAGACATTTATAAATAAATAACAACTGCAGTATCCAATAGGTTGTCCTCTTCAAGGAGAACAGAAGGGATGCCACCTGAGGCGAGATGTTTTTTTTTCCGAAGTGAAGATAAAATTAAACTCTTGGGGTAAGATGGTTCCCCCATGATTTGGTGCAGAAGGCCCGGAGAGTTGCATGTTGTTACTAGTGTTATTATTTTTAATTTAATATTTATTGTAATTCATGGGGTTATATTCAGCAATTCCATAAGTTAAATGTACATTTTATTTAATTATTTTCCATAATAAATTATTCACATTAATATTGAGATACTTTTACTGTTTGTCAACAAATGACTATTGTGCCTATTTTTTCTCCTTAAGAATTTTAGAAGAAATAATACATATTAAAGGTGCTATATGTATTTTTTAGCGGCCTCTATCGGTGATGTTTCAGATTGCAACCAATTTTTTTTTTGAACACAAGAGCGAGCACTCATGGTACACGGCCACACTGAGACTTTTAAAACACCGGAGAAAGCATCACACAACATGTTGGAAACTCATGTAAACTCCCACTGCAATGGTACAATAATACACTACTATCAGCTTGACGTTGAACTAATGCTCCATGCTCGTACCATGAAAACGTTATGCTCGTACCATGAGAACATTTGTGGTGTTATCTAACATAAGGCATTTCACTAACTATTCTTCTATCTGATCCGATGGATTTCGCAGGAAAATACGACTCAAAGACATAGAAATTGGCCAGCCTTCAGAAATTGGCCAGGTTTAACATAGAAATTGGCCAGCCTTCAGAGGTAATAGCAAAACCCGACAAGTGGATCATTGTAATGTGTGATTACAACCCCTTCACACACAGGCAATAAAAAAGGATTCATTTTAGAAGAAAAGTTGCGTATAGCGCCTTTAAGTCAGTATAGTAAATGAAGCATTACTGAGCTCTGAGGTATGGGGGAAAAATAATATTGTCATTTGAATGGTAATAGTGAATAAACAAAAACAAAACAACAGATACTAACAAGAAATCATTCTGAATACCATATATACATACACTATAAAAAAAAAAGTTATAAAAAGAAAGCTTGTTTAAGGCAACCAGCTGCAGGACATTTTTGAGTAACTTAGGGTGATTAGTTGTACAAACTTTTTCATGTTAAATAGTTGAATAAACTTTAAAAACAGAATTTGTTAAACAAAATTTAAGTTGGATTTTTTACAGTATATATATATATATAAATATATATATATACACACACACACACAGTTTTCCCATGATAAGAAGTCCCATGATATTTACCTTTGGGGAACCCCCTGAAATATAAACTCCTATATCACCTATACAAGCAAAATACATAGTCAAACTCACCATTCTCAACAATATCTTATGCTGTGATGATAATGAGTGCAACATTCAGGTGAATGTCTATGGGAACTCAAGAAGGGCACTAGTTTCACATGCTTTAAGCAGAAGACAACTTATTGAAATATGTCCTTGTTAAGTTTAACAAGGTGAGCGCAGCTGCGGGGCCTTGTTAACATGACCTCGGCTCAATTTCAGCACCGCAATTACAGGATGGCATCAAATTCACTTTCAAACAGCAGAGTAAATATCTCTTTTAACAGCATGGGGCAGGCATCCTGATAGACTGTTAACAGACCTTACAGCTGCTCGGGTCCACAAAGCACCCCCACTCAGCAAGGTTTTAACACACAAAATGATAGTTATAGTAAACTCCGAGAGGTGCAGGAGATTATTTTTAATATGTGTCCTGCAAGTTCTGTTGTGTATGTACTGTACAGCATCTTGCTATTTGCTGAAGAATGGACACAATACAATCACATGATCTGTTACCAGTTTATTCTGTTTTGATAAAGTGCGACTTGAAGCATACATTAAATGCACAACTTTTTAAGGCATGTGAAATAAAATAAAAAAAACTGAAAACTGTCAATTAATAATAAAATTAGATTTATTTGTTTCAGCATTATACCCAGTCACTCAGAAGAGCATTTTGATGCACTGATGTGACTTCTGTTTTTTGCTTAAAATACAACACCAATGGCACTACAGCACCCTTAGGAGGTGGACAATGCCTACTGCAACAAACAGAACTGCTTCAGAGGAGCCAACATCACTTAAGGCAAAAAACACAATAATCCCTTCAGTAGATAAATTAATTATACAGCTTTTTGATTGTCTTGTGCCTCTACTAAAATATATATTTGAAATTCCCTTTAAGCATTATGGAATGTCTAAAAAAAAAAAAAAGTCACCAGGGACCTGCCCCTGTCTAAAAATCTTTTGAGAAAAAAACAAAACACTAGGCATACACTTGCAGACTCTGAATAGGCTTCAGGCAGGAATACACTACACAACCTTTACACTAAATGACTGAGGATCAAACACTACCAGACTTTCAAGTTATGAACACAACAAAATTAGTGCACATTATTGCTGCCAAATGAAAACAATGGTTTGATAACATGTTTGACGGAATGCTTGAATGGAATCATAAGTTAAAAAAAAAAAAAAAATCGGAGTCTGTGACTGTATTACACTACGTGATTTTCTGCTAAATCTGTCCTGAAAACCGCCTGAAAATGGTATGAAAAAAAATGTTAATGCATTTATGGTTCCCTAAAGAACCTTTTAATGGTCATTTCATAAAAGAACCATTTTTCTTAGTGGCATTTTAAAAATCTAGAGAACCTTTTCCCACCAAATAAACTTTTGTGCAATGTTAAAGGTTCTTCGTGGAACTATCAATGCCAATAGAAAACCTTTATTTTTAAGAGTGTGGCACTGACTTGTTCAGACTGCAATCAGGGCAAGAATGTGTACAAAAGATGTGTGCTATATTCCAGTCTAAAGCAATTCTTCAAATTAGAATAGCCAGAAAACATGATTACATCTGTAAACCTATAATACAAGATATGGACTATATCCCTTTTCAGTTACCTAACAAGAACCGGAATACGTACAGCTAGTCTATGACCACTTACCAGTTAACTATTTATTTTCAGATGTAATGAACTGAGTTATCTGTCACACACACACACATGCGCGTGCGCACCTTGGTCACACACATTTTTCAGTTCAGTAGCTGCATGAAGAATATCTGATATTATGATATTATGAACTATTCTACAATCCTTTTCCACAGCACTGTAACTTACCTTTAGTCGGTGTTTCAAGTATTCATATCTATGGTACGTTTTAGCCAACTTAACAGCAGAGAACACTAACAATACATTTATGCTCTTAATGGAGGTGCTTCAGAAACATTGACGTGTCGGATGCCTCATTGGTCCATTGGTCCATTAGAAGTAGGAGTAGGAGAGGTGGAGACAATGTCATCAGGAAACAGATCAGTCTTATCCTCTCTAAATGAGGATGCCGGGTCAGACACAGAAGCAAAGGAGAGGTGATCGTGATCCACGATGTTAAGCTGGTCCTCTGTTTTTTGTTTCTTTAGGTAGAAGACCTTCCTGAGCTTCTTCAGCTGCGGAAGTTCACAGAAGGTTTCCAGAACCACCAACATCGCGATCAAGCCCAATATCAGATAGACTGTATAGGAGAAAGACAGATTGTGTTAAAGAGAGATGTATAATGACCCTTGATATATCTCTTTAGCAAATAAGATAAAGTCCAAAGTTAAAGTTCTGATAAATGTTTCATTGTCCCTAGCACATGCACTTCCATTCAAATGTTACAGGTAAGTATGATATTGTTTATGGAAAGAAATTAATACTTTTATTCAGCAAGAAAACATTAAATTGATCTAAAGTGACCGTAAATACTTCTACATTGCTACAAAAATATTCTATTGCTTTCAACATTGATAATAAAAAAAAACATTTCACAATGATTTCTGAAGGATCGTGTGACACTAAATACTGGAGTAATGATTCTAAAAATTCAGCTTAGCCATCCCAGGAATAAATTGCATTTTGAAATATATTAAAAGAATCATTTTAAATGTAATAATTTTTCCCAATATTACTGTTTTACTGTATTTTTGATCAAATAAATGCAGCCTTGGTGAACATAAGAGACTTTTAAGAAAACATTCCTGATCCCAATCTTTTGAACGGTAGTGCATGTGTCAATGTAAGAAAGTAAAATCCAAATGAAATGCACAATATATGTCTCTGTACATCAATAAGGATTCAAAAGACTATGCACTTACAGGTAATGCCCAATTTATAGAGTTCTCTGAACCTCTGGTGGTAGCCCTCTCCTGGCACATAATCACCCAAGCCAATAGTACTAAGAGAGATGAAGCAGAAATAGAAGGACTCTAGGAAATTCCACTCCTCTTCCAGTACTGAGAAGATGATGGCAGGTATAAGGAAGAAGCAGGAGACTGTAATAATGGCCAGTAGGGCAGCGTGCAGGCTGGCCAGCAGAGATTTGGACATGCCCCATCGCCGGTGCAGGTGCTCCACAGGCCTGCGGGTACTGAACTCCATGATCCTCTGGACCACCGCAGTCAGGAACAGTAGGGTAAATGGGATTCCCACCACTGAGTAAATGATGCAGAAGGCCTTACCCCCATCCGACAGAGGAACGGTGTGGCCATATCCTGGAAAGAAAACATGAAGCTCTTTGAAAAGATATGTTGTACATTAAGACAATTTAGCATTTTACACAATTGAACCAATTAATTTGTGTATTAAACATCATCTTAATGACATAAAGAAAAGTCACCAGGAATGTCAAGGCTGTTTCCTTTTGTAGTACTTAAATACTGCAGGATTAACTTACATAATCCTTGGAAACACTACACACACTGCATGCTTATCCTTCAGACAACCTTCAAATTCAAATTGCCCACAGATCATCCACATTAAATTACAAAACCACTAGGGCTCCACAGGGACTGCAAATATACGAGTTTTCACTTGCTGTATGTAAGAGTATCCTAGTAATAAATACAATAAAATCTCTACAAATTGACCTGTGAGGATGGTCATTTACAACAGAAGGGTTCAAAAGTGGTCCCAAATAAAGTATTAGTTTTTCTATTTATTGCTACTTTTATACTAATGTTTAATAAAGCATCTTGAGCAGCCCTGATGTTTAAGGTACTGTTTAGTAACTCAATCAATTGCCAATTGCATGACACTTCAGGTCATTTGAAATGATAAAGCCCATTAGAAACAGTGAAATAACAACCATGTTTTTTTTTTCTACAACAATTATGTTTTTATCTCATGTTATTAATTGAACTTAATTATCTTTTGCAACGTGTTTATTTCTGTGTAAAACTTTTGCCAACTAGTTTAGTAAGCAAAAAAAAAAAAAAAAAAAAGTGAGAGATAATTGTCTTATTATGCGTTGGGAACTACCAAATTAATATAGCAAATGTTAACAATCATGGCCAGGCCCATAAAGCTTTGTTGACTTTTGACTATTTATGGAGGGAGGGAACCCATACCGGGATATCTCTTTTCTAGATACATGCAATCAATGCATGCATATTTTAGTATTTATAAAAAATATTATTGTAAATGTTGGGCTGTTTAACAAGACCATACACTCTTGTCAGACAACACAGGCGTAAGTTATAATGCTTTTATCGCAGATCAGAGAGGACTGGTCGACCTTATGAAATGACATCACTGGCCTCTTTTCTGTCAATGTGAATAATAGTAAAGAATGAACTCAGATTATCAGAAGTCTCTCATGTAAATCAACTGTGTTAAGATACACAAACACACAAATCCTATGTTGTCAAGAGAATGTCTAGCTCACCTGTCGTGGAAAGCACAGTGCTGGCAAAGAAGAGTGCAGATGTGAAATCCCAGTTCCAGCTAATGGAGGCATTATTGAGAACCGACACACCGTAATTACTCGCCTCCAACGCTTTAGCCAGAAACTCCTCAAGTCTTTCATCGGACAGACATTCATTGTCATCTAGAAACTGCTGCTTCACGGCCCGAAGCTCCTGTCGAAGCTTTTCTTCATACGGCAGTTCAACCGCGGAAAACACTAAAGCCCCCAATATCAGATACACCACATATGCCAGCACCAACACCACAAAATACCACGTAGACTTGTAACCTTCTATGACACGCACACACGAACCTCCCGATAAACACTGAAGCATTGTCCCCGCGGCAAAATAGATGAGATAATTAAAACAGGTAACGTTAACTTAGTCCAGTCCAACAACAGAAATAGGCCTACACTAGTTTCATACAAAGAAATAAACTCTTACAGCTGTCTTTGAGTTATAATTTCCTGTTTGTATCTTGCCGGTGTCGCGGAGCTGATGTGACTGACGATCAGTAGCCGCGTTTACTAATCGTACTATGGCGAAGGGTTTTTGTTAATATTCATGAATCTAAAATTCGCCCGTAGAAGGTAACTGTCCATGAAGGTAACAACGCAACGTCAGCATCACTTAATTAATATTTATAGATAAGTCTTCGCCATTAGACGGTTGCAACGGGCGTCAGCGTTACCTAGTTAATATTCATAAGATGGCCTTTGCCGTAGTAGATTTACGTCAGGCTCATGACGTCTTGTTCATCCGCGTGTCACCTTGCGCATTATTCATCACATTTATCAAGGCTGGGCGCACCCAGTAAGGTAAACCTGAGGAATTTGCCTTTGTATTACATAAGTAATTTACAACACAGACAACATAAGACAAAACAAGACTACAAAAAAAAAAAAAAAAAAAAAAAAAAAAAAAAACCTCAACCTGCTTCTCACACTCTTGTGGGCTTCTACCAACATAGTTTCAGTAGTTAGTAGTTTCATTACAGAATCTCATCATCATAAATCATCAACATAGAGCCACGTAACAGCAAAATGTCCTTAAGTGAATCTCAACCAAGGAAAAATAAATAAAAAAAATCAAAAACAAACAGGTTATTTTAAGATAAGAGAATAGGCATAACCTAAAACGATTGAAAGAAGTAATAGATCTCAAAGAAACAGGAAGATTATTCCAGTCAGAAGGGGCTTTATACAGAAATGACCTACGTCCAGCTACACTAACAGTTTTTGGAATTTATAAGAGTGAGAGTTAAGCTGTTTAATTATAGATAATTGAAAGTCCGGTTTGAGTCCGCATCTGCTCAAAGACATGCTAATAGGGGCATCATTTAGCCTACAGTTTCTGTAAGGCAGGCCTACCTGCTAGAACAGGTTTGGCCAGGTGGTGATTGGATGAACCTTGACCAAAGTTTTGAAAAGTGACTTCAAACAAAGGTGTTGCTGGACCTTCGTATGTCTCCACGTGTTTCTATAGCCCATTGAAAGGCTTTTGTAGGCTACCAATGGTTCTGTAAAGCCAACATTCTTGTCTGGTTTCTGTGAAGGGCAGTTATGAGGTGGAGTGTCTGTTAAGTTCAGTGACCTTTCCAGTCTATCATCTGATCAATGAATGTAAATTAAGCCGGACTATGAAAGCGTTATGATAGTAAAAGTGGCCCGCCCATCAACTGAACTTTTTCATGTCTCTTGAATATCTCACACAAAAGAACAATTCAATCACAAACATGACCAGAGGATGAATGTCTGTCATTGAATAATGACTTATTTTAGGTGTTTTCATCACAAAAAGCTATTTTAGTTCTTTTTAGCACTTAAGCACATAGAATGTATAGCACAGAAGCTGTATGAACCTTCTTTACAAACATTTTATATTGCTTTTTTCCGTGGAGTTCGACAGCCTCTGTCCTCATTCACGTCAAAAACTCCACTTCTTTGTTCCAGAAGAAGTTATGCAAGGTTGGAATGACATGATGATAGAATTTTCTTTTCTTTTTTTGTGCACTCTTTGAAACATTTCTTCATTTCAAAACAGGACTCCACCTTGCGTGGCAGCATTACACATCAGGAGATTCATATCTCAATAAACCGGTCTGTGCACATTCAACTAAAAGGCCTACATCTGAAATCATCAGACTGCTCACGTTGACAAGTTTATCATATGACACTGTAAAACAATAAGGGAAAAGTAGGCTACAATGAGAAGAATTAAGCCAATCACAAACTCTCTCAAACAATGCTCTTGTGATGATTTTAGTGCCTGTTTTCGTGAGTGGCTGGACAGCTTGACGTGGCAGCAGTATTCCTACGCTTGCCATTCTGCAGTATTGCTACATCATTGGATGACTACACTTCATTCTTGGTATTGAACAGAAGTCAAACTGAGAGCTTCCTTTTTATATTCTGTTCTGCTCCTTTGGGTTATTTCTGGATGATCGAGTGAAATGTGAGACCTCAGGCCAGACCAGAGAGCCAGTAGTCAAGGTTGTTGCTTTCACACAGGCACTGTGATCAATGTCATTTTCTGTGATATGTTAAAACTAATCTACTACAATTATTGACAATAACTGACAATTAATATAAAACTATGTTATTCTTGTGAAAATAATCACCAGATATTCATTCATAAAATAACATTCCCAGAATGTTGCAGGAAGGTAATTTTTAAATAACCAAAAAATAACTTGAAGGCCTAGAACGTTCGATTATGGCTATTTTTAGGCTATTATTTTGCAACCATTTGCAACCAACGTTCCCAGAACGTTGCAGGGTAGTTGTTTTTAAACAATGGAACACATTCCACCATAAAACCACCATATAAAATAAAATAAAATAAAACAAAACCACCATAAATCTAGCAGCATTACCTAGCTACTTCCTATGACAAGACCCCTGTTCCAAGATGGCGGCGGTTTTGACGCATGCTTAGGACCCCAACGTGACGTCTAGTGTATATGATCCTCATACACCTTCAGAAGGCCATATTCAGATTATTGGATGACCAACTGTGGGTCTTTCCCACAATGTTCTTGCTCCTTTTAATGGCCACTAGAGGGTGCTGTGACTCCAAAAATGTCTAAAAAGTGTTTAAATCCTGATCTGGTTATTCTCCCTACCATGTTTTTGAAAGCATAACAAACTCTGTCCCTCACCTTAGCACGTATATTTGCGTTCCTCTACTGTGAGTGAAAAAAATATATGTTTACAATGCCACATCTGTAGAGTTATAGTTTTTCAAAGTGTGTCTAGAACACTGTCAACTTTACACCTGGGTATAATTTATCGTTCCTGTTTCATGGCCCACAGACCTTTGATGTTCCTCTGTCTACTGTACTCCTCCGCCTGCTGTGGTAAGTGTTACTTTAAACGCTTGTGATTTCCATGTTTAGCTAGGCTACTTTAAATGCAGAGGAAGTTGTTTTTTATGCGTTTTGAATTGTTTTATGAGGCTACCATTAGGTTATCACCTACTGTTTAAAGCCATTTTCACCATGTTATCCAGGTTATTTCCATTACTCACTTGTGCCTTAATCATATTTTTCAGACCTCGTAAAAACCAGTGACATTTCTTACGTCAAAAGGAGGACACAGAATGAAGATTAATCGGTGGCTTTCTCGACACTTCTGTTGATCTACACCTGTGCGCATAAAGGAACAGCAGAAAAGCATAAATGCTTCAAAGCATTCCAACTTGGTTTTAGTGCTTCACAGAAAGGCCCTTTTCTTCCAGTTGCTGGCTGAAAAGAAAGACAGATGAAATGTCAGTGCGCACATAGGGATTAAATGTCCTATTTGTTGAAAACAAGAACTTTCTGAAAATCCAGCATTAGGTTACTTCATAAATCAAACGAGATCACCTAACCTTGTCTTTAGTCTATCATTTGTCTCTTACGTGGCATAGACTGCTCATATAATTCGCTGGTATAGCCTCTGAGACAGGAAGTGAACACATGCAGAGCTCTCCATCCAAAGTCAACATTCTGTCTCAATGGTTGGCATTTGTGTTTGTGCCTTCTGTTATGTTTTTTTCCATCCCTGGGCTGTTGACCAGTTCCCAGGCTTATGTTGCAATAGTGCTGGAATTAAGATCTAGACCAATCTGACAGCTGATCTTGGTTTGTGACGCACAAGCACTCTGACGCCATGTGCCCCGCAGGCAGGATGCTAGCTAGCGGGTGATTTAGCCGCTATGTTTTCAGTTGTACTTTTTGGGGCACTTCATTGATTGGGGCCACATGCTGCATATACGTGCATATGTTTCAGGTTGAGTGCAGGGGAAGCTTCCTGGCTCAACAACTTCTGCGGTTCACTTTGGACATGTAGGCTGTAGTCGGGACACAGAAAATGCATCTGGAAAAGACATCCCACCCGGTCCACTCCACAGGGGCTCTTACACCAGGTCTAGTTCATGAAGAGCTGGGGTGAGCACGCCGCATTCTGTTCACTCCTTTGAGAATAAAGCCTGCATTACCTCCTCTGATTTATATCGCCCTTTTTTATGGCCACTGGCAGAAAACTCACTGGCATTCTTGGATGCACTTCTGCAGTTAATGTTAGAAAAATGAGAAAGAATGAGAAAGTATAATTTATAACCGCTTTATACCTCAGACGACTAAGATAAGTCCTTCAAATCTATCCATCCATCCACCCATTATGTCTATATGAAAACGTTTTCATGGATTGGCTCATTTGAATGTGAATCGCCTTCACTGGTTTATTCACTAAACGGAATAAGTTCATTCGAGTCATTGTTCATTGACTGGTCTTCATAGGTCATAAAGTAGAAATAGAATAGAAATAAGTGTTTTCTTGCCATTAATCTTACATTAATTCAGACAGCAAATTTGTGGAAATTACAACTTATTTCTATTGAGTAGGTCAAAAGTGTTGGTGTAGATTTTGCACTGGAAATTTCATACTGGAAATGACTATTATTACTAGTGTCTGACTACTGGGTTTTAAAAATGTCAGAGGAACATAAAAAATGTAAGAAAAAATAAATAAGGCTGGAGTTTCTTTTTTTAAACGACAGCACCCCACAGAGATTTTTGCCCGTGAAGTTAATAACTCTTAACATTTTGAGAGTCTGCTTGTAAAGCATTTCTAATTTAATCTGCCACCTTCCTTCATGACCTCAACACCATTTTTGGTGTTTTGAGTGCAGAGTTAATCAGCTTCACTTCACAGACAGATGACTGGCTTGGTACGCAGAAATGTGAAAGTGGCTGGTGTTTGAAATGTGCTGAACTTCCTCCATGAGCTCATTTTATGGCCAGAATGTGGAAAAGTTAATGTCCTCTTAATCTACCCTGAACCATACATCATCAATTTGCCATGCCTCTGTACGACAACTGAAAAGATGCGTCTGTAATATGCTCTGAAATGAATACTTTGTCTTGTGGTCCCTCTATTTTCGAAACACTGAAACTGGCACCTTTGCCGCATTAATTCATCTTTATTTGCCTGCCAATAGTGAAGTCAGACCGGTGTCTTTGATTAACTTGTTTGCACTGACATGAAACGCATTTAAAATGAGCGTTACCTTTGTAGATGACTTATACCTTTATGTGAATGAATGAAACAGACGGGTTTTTCCATGTGGTTCCCTAATGAGCTGAGAAGTTCTTTGGAACAAGCTGTTTTAAACTCCCTTGGTCCTAAAAAAAAAAAAAAAGAAAAAAGATGAAAAAGGGAACGGATTGTATTTTGACAGAATCTTGATGAAGGATAGTGTTGTTTAGATGTAAGCATAAGAAAGCAATTTTGCCGACCTTTGGATTAAAGTAAAACGACAACTTGAACTTCTTGAACCCGCTTCTAGTTCTATATCTTGCTGAAAGAATGAGTCTGTCAGTAAAGTATGATTAAGGTTATTAATGATGGCCGGTTTCTCATGCTTTTTGTGAAGATGTTTAGATAAAATGATTTAGTTTAGACGTTTCTGGGCCAGGAGATTTGTTTAACCGGCAAAGCTGTTGTGATATGTCCAAACGTTTGAAATGACCCCGGACCTATTGCACTAATATGAGTAAGCCAATGTAATTAAGCATGTATATAACCATAGAGTTTGATTAGTGAGAGCTCAGTTACTGTTGTGAGATCAGTTCCTCTTGCTGTCTACAAAACAAGGTGTTGTTTTTGGCCACAACATGAGTATTTATTAGATGAATCGATACATTCACATAGCAGAACATGTGTGAAATCTCTAATATCTGCCAATTTTATGACAACCTATTATTATTTTAATAAATGATCTCCATAGCTGAGCTTATGGGATAGTTCACCCAAAAAATGTTGTGAAAAATGTCTCTACACTTTTTTGTCTATACAATTAAAGGAGAAATCTGGTGCAAAATGAACCTTTGGTCTAATAAAACATTGGTACCTACTAGTCAACCCTTTCCTGAGATTTGTTTTCATGATCGATGTTTTATCTCTAAAAACTGTTTAGCATTAATGCTAGTACTGAAGGCATTTACTAGTAAAAAGAAATCGCTAGTTTATACCACTAACAAGGCTCAAAATAGCCCCACACTACCACAGTAACATAATGAGGGTCCCTGCATGCAAAACGAAGCATTGAGAACTTTGTAGCTTAAGTGTACAGACCGTTTAATAAGAAGATATTTTATAGGCCTAAAGACAGTTCACTTAAGGTATACAGGCGGCGCCATCTTTGGAAAAAAGTCTCGACAAGTCAAATCACGAACGACGTGCTGAGTGAGCTGAACTGTATGAAGTTCAGTGAACGGCTTTCGGGGATCGACTTATCGAGACTATTTTCTAAGATGGCTCCTGTCTGTATACACGAAGTGAACTGGGGTCCAAAACACAACAAAGTAAAAACACTATTGAAAATATGCTTCTATTATGTTCCACAGAAGAAAGTCATACAGTTTGAAACTATACATGAGGGTGAACAAATGAGGGAACAAACAAATGAAGGAATTGTGAGCCTCTGTTGTGTTCTTTTGAGGAAAACTTGTTAACATTTTAGCATTTTGTGTTCATTAGTTTGTTCATTGCCCAAATACTGAGGTCACTAAAAACAGCTGGGTGGTCCACATTACATCACTGTATTGTCTTTTGCCTTATGTAATCACTGCATCTTTAATGTGGTCACTGCAGATTATAGAAGTTTGTACACCCTAAACTTTGCCCCCAATTTCAATAAAATATATTTTCCCCATCTTGCCGCATATGGCAGGCTTGTGTTTCTGAAAGAGGAATTATAAAAAACATGAAATGGAAAATGTTTTCTTATCTGCTTGATTATATGCGATATTCTCCCAAAACAGGATGCAAGAATAATATTCTAAAAGGTGAACTTTCCAAGTCATTTTGGGTCTTGAGAGGAAATGCACTACTCAGATGACTGTAATGTTCAAAAACAGCACTGGACCGCTCTATTCACCATGACCCATTAGTCTTCCGCACTTTACTCCTGCTGGAACAAGAACGACAACAGTAGAGAAAATAATTTCAAAAGCATACTGATGTGATGAAAGAGCTCTCATTGTTCTTTCTGCGCGCTTATGATCTGAAACTATATTTTTCTGTCAGTATGACTATATGGATTTTAGGAAATTGTTGTGCTGCAGTTGACCTTCTCATTTGCATTTGACTCATCCTAGTATACTGAACATTTGAACTAAACTCTTACTGACTTTAAACTTTTGAACAGTAGACTGTTTGTGTGCGTTTATGTAAAGTATACCGTACAATTTTCATTATTATCCCTGTATATGAATACATATTTAAGTCACATTTAATAGAGATTTTCCCTACTGTGCTATTTTGTCTAAAAAGAGGAAACTATTTCTGGCCAGCCTTGTTTAATAAATCTCATTTACTTTATAAGAGAATAGTTAATGGACCTTGACACAGTGTTGTTGTTCAAATCAGTAAAGAACACTGTGGTCCTGCAATACCTCAAGTGTTTTATTTTATTACCTACATTTTTCAATCATGCAAAATATCACAAAAGCTTTCATTTTTAATGGTGCTTTCCAGAAACAGAGACTAAATAACTTCTTAGAAGCTTCCTCTGAGATCTCTCTCTTCCTCTCTCTCAGTTTTGTGTCTGTCCCTGGAACAAGAACTACATCTGATATCTTCTCAGGAGACACACTGCTCTGCTTCTTCCACATGAAAATTACAGCAGAAGCATAAGCTTCATAATGCTGCTTGTGTGATTGGGTTTGCAGTGTACCGTGAGCACAGCTGGATTTGTTTATAGACCTACTAAATAACGGTAACACAACATCCAAGCATTAGAGAGCATCTAGGATGTACAAGGATGCCACATTTCATGATGTTCTCTATGTCTAAAATCATCTGCTTTCAAGAACAACAGACTCCCGCACATGAAAGATATCAGAATCCGCTTCAAATCCTCCACATGCGTTTATGTCGGTTAGCAAAAATGTGTTTTCCTGTTGCTATGTGGCCGGATCATTAGATTTAACACAGAACTTCCCCTTAATTATGCCCTAATTGCACAGTTGTGTCAGCTTGCATGCACACAAAAACAGCATCTGAAAGCAGTGAAATATGGGCACTATTTCAGAGACAAGAATTACAAGAGGACAGCATGCCGCCTTAATTCTACCAAGTACTATTTTCCCCTAAATTCTCCAAAGAGAGCCTAGAGGATCACCAGATGGAAGAACATATTACCAAAAATGGACATGCTAGAACATTTGGAATGATTTCTAGCAGTCCATGCCTTTATTTACAAGAATGAATTAAACCACAAATAATTATTTATTAATTGTTAAGAATTCAAGATATTTTTTATGTTGCAGTGGCAACTTCTTAACAGCATGGATGTTTATATATAGAATCATGCAAAAATATTGTTTTTGGTGCCTAATGCCATTGCAGAAATTAACTACACATTCAGCTGATTCATTTATTCTGTGAGCAAAACTGTCTGATGAAATGGAATTGCTGAGAAAATGCAATTGGCCTTGTGTAAGATTTATGTATTTGAATTGCATAACATTTCGATCCATAAACTAATATGGATCTGACAACCACATAAACTAATACAGGGTTAGTTCACCCAAAAATGAAAATTCTGTCAGTAATTACTCACCCTCATGTCAGTAATTACTTACCCTCATGTTGTTCCAACCCCGTAACACTTTCGTTCATCTTCGGAACACAAATGATGATATTTTTGATTAAATCTGATGAATCACTCCTGCATAGGCTTCTAAAGGGATAGAAATTGGCCAAAAGTAATAAAAGACATTGTTAAAATAGTCCGAGTGATACAGTGGCTCAATATTAAGTTTATCAAGCGACGAGAATACTTTTTGTACACAAAAATACAAACAGAAATAACGACCGAAGTGACGTACAACCCGGAAGCTTTGCGTAGTTTCACTACGTGAAATCTCACGGCCCACAGAGAAGGAAATGAATAGTTGAACAAAGTCGTTATTTTTGTTTATTTTTTGCGCACAAAAAGTATTCTCGTCGCTTGATTAACTTAAAGGGATAGTTCACCCAAAAATCCCTCACCCTCATGTTGTTCCAACCCCGTAAGACCTTCGTTCATCTTCAAAACACAAATTAAGATATTTTTGATTAAATCTGAGAGCTGGATCACTCCTGCATTCTAGTCCATAGGCTTCTTGAGGAATTGAAATTTGCTGGCCTCGAAAAGTTATTAAAGACATCTACAGTGGCACAATCTTAACTTTATCAAATGACAAGAACACTTTTTGTGCGCAAAAAACAACAAAAATAACGACTTTATTTCAACTATTCATTTACTTTTCTCTCTGCCTCGAGTCAGGTTACTAGTTTTAGTGTAAGCTTCTGTTATTGTACATCACACGTATCACACACATGACCAGCGTCAGACAATAGTGAGCCTACGCGTGACGTAGCTCTACGCTATCACACTACGTTAACTGACTAGAGGCCCAAAGAGAAGGAAGTGAATAGTTGAAAAAAAGTTGTTATTTTTGTTTGTTTTGCGCACAAAAACTGTTCTCGTCGCTTTATTTTAACGATGTCTTCAATAACTTTTCGTGGCCGGCAAGTTTCAATTCCTCAATAAGCCTATGTAATAGTATGCAGGAGTGATCCAGCTCTCAGATTTTTTCTAAAATATCTTAATTTGTGTTCTGAAGATGAACGAAGGTCTTACGGGGTTGGAACAACATGAGGGTGAGTAAATACTGACAGAATTTTCATTTTTGGGTGAACTATCCCTTTAATGAGATGCATATTTGTCATCATCAGTCAATCCAAGTTTGTTTTTATATATGAAGAGTTCAGATGCAAAAGCCTCTAAGTGCCATTTGAAATTTTCTTCTAGAATGATCATTTTTATCAAGCTTGTATATTTAAGTTCAGTGATTTCACTTAAATGGCAATGGTAATTACCTATTAATTGTTATTTAAGTGAAATTACTGAACTTAAATATACAAGTTTGATAAAAATCATAATTAAAGAAGAAATTTTCAAATGGCATTTAGAGGCTTTTGCATCTGAACTCTTCATATCATAAATAATAATTGAATATTGCTTGTACCAAAGCTAACCAAATTTTCATGCCTTTTAACTGAATAAATGTTTTTTTCACTGATTTATGCTGATTCAAAGCAATTTGAATATTTTTATTTAAAAAATATGATTATTTTGCAAACTTTGAGCATATGCAAACTATGCAAATCTTACCCATTTCATTTATGTATGACAGACAAAAATGCATCATGTTTATTACTTTCTTTTAGGGCTGTCAAACGATTAATCGCGATTAATCGCATCCAAAATAAAAGTTTGTGTTTACATAATATATGTGTGTGTACTGTGTATAATTACACACGTACATATTTAAGAAAAAAATATAGTTAAATATAATATCAATTATATATAAATATAAATACACAGTATATACATGCAAATATTTCTTAAATATATACATGCATGTGTGTGTATTTGTATATAAAATAATTATACTCAGTACACACACATATATTATGTAAACACAAACTTTTATTTTGGATGCGATTAATTGTTTCACAGCCCTACTTTCTTTATGTAATCCAATTGGATGGAGATGCTATGTGCAATTCAAATACATAAATCATAATTTAAGGCCTAAATATTTTGTATGCACTCCATGTAGTATAAAACAGAATTTATTAGACTATAATGATGGTTTGTGTATATAATTTTATTGACAAAATGTGATTTCATCAAATATTTGCATGAAAATGCATATGAGTGAGAAAATATTAAAAACAACTGTTTGTTAGTTAATACAAACACGATAAACACGTGATTAGCAGCAAGCCTGTAGTCGAATCTTGAATCTAGCATCTGATGAAGTGCTTCTTGTTGCGCAGTGAATGAAACGACGGTAAATGAAACAAGTTAATTGATTTAAAGCATGTACTTGAGAGGCATAACATATTCCCTTATCAGCTCATTTTAAAAAAGAAAAACGTTTATATCAAATCTCTCATTGGCATTTCCTGAATGGCGCTTATCATTATTTAACTGGAGAGTTACTGAGATCACAATCCTGGTTTGTCACCATTATGAGAGCAAAGAAAGTCTCTGCTGCTGGGGTCACTGAAGACACGTTTTAAGCGATGGTTATTTTCACGCAGCCTCTGTAGTTTAATAAAAAGAAATGTGAAACCACCCGATACTTCTGAAATGTTCAGGAATATTACATTGCTGTTCCTCTTGTCACATTCACTTCATGTAGATACAGTAATGGCAAATGACGGAGCCTTACTGACATGAATGCAATTCGATAACATATGCAAAACATCTTTTTAAACCTCATTTGTAAAAAGTTGTCAATGTAAACAAATAAATAAGTATTTACAATTTGTCAGCAAGGGATACAACACAAAAGGAATGTTAAGTAATAACCAGGAAAAAAGACAAATAAGTTACAGTAGATAATAGAAAATGTCTGAATATAATACATCTCCCCTAAACGGTTGCAACAAACACAAAAAGCACAAAAATCTCCATAAGAATGACTAGAAAGACATATAAAAGAATAAATGATATGAAATGAAAAACTATAAACCCTAAAACACTCAGAGCCTTGGGTTTATATTCAAGATGGCAGGACTCATTGTAGCATTACAAATATTATTTGTGCAACAATTAACTGAGGATTCTAAAGCAATGCTGACCAAATATTTGTCTCCTTTCATACTTGTCCAGCGGAAGTTATATTCACCTCTTGAAGGAACCTCGATTGCATGTATGTCTCAATTTCTCGATTACATCGATCCGGTTTTGCTTTGACAAAAAAAAAAGTCCATGACAGGAGACAGAATATGTATTCCAGTCACAATCAATTATCTGCAAAAAGAAAGAAAATTCTGATGAGTAAAGAACGATCACAGGATATTGGAAAGTTTTTTTTTTCATCTGTAAAAGAAGTTATATTTGTTCACCTCTGCATTCATATTTGAGGTCAGAGAAGAAGACGGCCTCCTGGGAGAAAACGAATAACCCGAGTCTTCCTCCTGCAAACGTCTTGTCATAAATGGGACCTGAGTCTGCCATGATCTGCTTGCCTTCATACACAACAACCCTGGAGAAAATGTATTTTATAAACATTATAAAATAATAACTTATAAATATATTTTTTATACATTATATACAGTAGATAATTGGATTGAAATAAGTGTATACATTATATTATATTATAATGTGCGTAGGAATACTTGAGTGCAGCTGACTAAAACAAGATACAGTGTAAGTCTCTACCTAATGAAGCCAGTCTTCGGTCTGTGGATGAGATGCCAGCGGTACGCATTATAGTCTTTCCAACCGATATTCTTCGGGTCATGCCACAGAGTGCGCACCTAAATAATGGATTGTAAAGCCATTCATCATTTTAAGCACCAAGACCGACAGCACTACTTTGAAATGGGGATTTATTGGACAGTTTATTGTTAGTAATGGCACAAAAAGAGAAATCTGTCAGGTCTAATAAAAGTGTAGAGAGCGTTCACCTGTTGCTTGGTGTTGCCTGTGTGCCATAATGCATTGCGTAGATTTTCCCCAGTGCCTGTGGTGGAGTTGACCACCTTAAGAGAGACACCAGAGATGCCAAACGCCTTTGACGGCTTTTCTTCCCAATACGTCTGCGTGATCTGTTTCCACATTACCACGTAAAAACGTCGACTAGACTGGTATCCAAACACAAAACCCGCATAGTCATCATCCCTGTCTGTATTCACATAGAAGGTCCCGCTGAAATCCACAGCGCTGAACTCATCAAAGCCTGCCGTTATTGTGCAGAAAGATCAGGATCCAAGATCAATATTGGAACGTTTGACCTTTTTATGAATGTAAATGTTTGCATTACAGCTCACTTACCCACTGCAATGCCAGGGTCGGAGTTGGCAGTCTGCACAAGCTCTTTGCCCTGGTTTCTGACCACCCAGTTGGGATCAATCTGCGTGGTTCCCTTGGGGTCGAGGTGAACCATTTGAAACTTCCGGAAGTCTGTGATACTGATGGCGCTGTTTTCCGGGCACGCGTCGAAGATATCCGGGACATTGTCGTTATCAAAGTCATTCTCGCAGGTGTCACCACGACCATCACCTGGGAGAGAATATAAGAACCACTAAACTGAAATGCTTGCCCTGCACATGGGGATTTAAAGTAGGTTAAAACAGACAAATAATGGTGACACTTTAGTTTAGGGTCCAATTTTCATTAACCGGTTACTTAATAGCATGAATATTGACTGTTCATTAATACTTATAAAGCATTAATGCCTTATTCTGCATTCTACATCCCTAATTCTAAACTCCAATTAATTGGAGTTTATTGTGGCAAAAGTAATAGTTAATAGGTAATTAATAGGTAATGAGAATTGGACCCTAATCTAAAGTGTGACCCAAATAATTAATTACAAACAAATCATTATGAGCTTATGAGACCATTTGAGGCCATATAAACTCCTTGTGCTAAGAATATCAATATAAGCACTTCATTAAAAGCCACTGACCTAGAAAATTCAAATCTAAGCTTCAAAACATTCAATCATTTGATCTGCAAACTACTGGCATCACAGTGCAATCCTAGCCAAGAGGTACTTTTCCTTTTGGAAAACTTGAACAATGGCTTTTCCCAAAGCTTTTGGATTGTCTCTGTAAGCCAACAAAACCTCAAAGATCTCCAATCTCCCCGTAGACCGTGACAGCTTCAAGCTAGCACTTGGAGTTCAGAGAGCCGCTGAAATGAACACCGTTTGGAATGCCAAGGCAAATTTCACCCCACTTAAAGTTCAAATCCACTTTATAAAAGAAAACCCAAGCAGTAAGCATGGCTTGACAACAGAGAACTTATTCCACCATTATACCATTTAGGCTTAACGTCAAGCTGCGTGTATGTGTGTCTAAAATACCTCATAAAACACAAAGAGACGCGGACTACTGCAACTCTTCGGCATGTCTGATGCCAGCGAGAAATTTACGCATTTCTTATCTCCCTGCTTTTCATGGCTTGTCTTTGATTTTCTTTTTATGGGACAGATTCTTGGACGACCCTCATAGGAAATATGAACAACGTCCAAAACAACAGACGCTCGCATGACACGAAAATTTAATGCAGGATTGTGTTTTGAGACAAACAGGTGCAAGAAGCCCGGAGGAAAATTCTGGATGTTGTTTATCGGTTATCTCCATTCTCTGATAATCTGCAGAACAAATGTTCACATGATGCTTCAGAGCCAAAGCCATATATCAATAATTAGACACATTATTTCCATACATTCCTTACTCAGGAGTGAAATGGTTAGAGATTAAAAAAACAATACTTTTTATTGGCCAATAACTGACATGGTGTTCATTTATCATGCTGATAAATAATTGATCAGTATTTCAGTGGTTCAAAATAAGGTGTGTCTATTTTAATGTAGCATGTTCAATAGTGTTTTACCATCAGAGTCCAGTTGGTCCTTGTTGGGAACTAGTCTGCAGTTATCACGGTCATCAGGAATGCCATCGTTATCGTCGTCAAAATCACAAGCATCTCCTTTCCCATCTCCGTCGTGGTCGGCTTGGTTAGCATTGGCTATGTAGGGGCAGTTATCCATGTTATTCTGATGGCCATCTTCATCTATGTCTTGATTGTTATCACACTGGTCTCCAATTAGATCATTATCTACATCCGTCTGCAAACACAAAATTGTAACATTATTTTATAAAATGAATAAAGATTTTTGAAAGCAGTCAGTCTCCATTTTTTTCTCCAGACCTGTTGTGGGTTGTGGACTAAGGGGCAGTTGTCACACTGGTCTCCGACACCATCGATATCTGTGTCTTTCTGGTCTGTGTTGTAAATGAGAGGGCAGTTGTCTCGCTCGTTTAGAATCTCTATGTGCAGAAATAAGAAAAGGATATGTGATTCACACATTTGTGGCAATCTGAAAAGAGTCTATAAAAGGCAGATCAAAGCTTTTTGTACCATCTCCATCCATATCAATAGAACAGGCATCTCCTTCCCCATTGTTGTCAGTGTCGGTCTGAGCTGGGTTGTGTTCATACGGGCAGTTATCACAACGGTCTCCAACGTCATCCTTATCGTAATCATACTGCCTGGGATTATACATCAGGGGGCAGTTGTCCTAGAAGAAGTATATCATATAGGCCTACATGTGTCAATATGAATAGTCCAGATATGAGAAGTTCATAAGCATCACAAGTACTAAATCCGCCTCACCCTTTCATCTACAATTTCATCGTTATCATCATCTTTATCACAAGCATCTCCTTGCCCATCATTGTCAAAGTCCTCCTGACCAGAGTTGGGTAGAGTCGGGCAGTTGTCCTGCAGAGAATAAAGCTTAAAGTTAATTGCAGAAACATATCAGTGAAAGCAAAAGTAATGGATATTGATCTGGAAGAACATAATGACTCAATTCAAGAAAAGACTGCTAAACTCTGACACATCGCCAAATGAGCATAAGAGACTTATCAAAAATCTAACCGAACCCAAAATTTTGAATGGTGTGTGTATATATATATATATATATATATATATATATATTAGCTTATTATAAATAATATATATGTATAATGATAATATTAACCAGTATTCATTTAAGTTACTTTTGAGTCTTAGCTGTCACACTACTGCTTCGCTTACTGAATGTGTGCGATGTGAACAGGTCTTACACCCGAAACCATCTGACACTAATAGTTACTCATATCAAATAAGCCACATCAATCACCCACATACAGTACTAAGAATTTCAAGCTTCTTCCGCTATGAGGTCTCAATTTTTTATTCTGTGGATTACCAATATTTTCCTTTATTTGTTATGTGTGGACATATTTTATCCTTTATTGCTTTCTCGCTTGGCTCCCTTTGCTTCCCAGGCTTCAGATCTATGATGTCTTGCAGATTCTGGTCCTGGTTTTTCTCTACGGTGTATCATGACATAATCAAGCAATTATCCATCACAGGAGAAGAATGATGTAATTATTACTTTTGCTCTCACTCCCTTTGGCAAAACATTTCACCACAAAGACATTTAAGGGATATAAAATATTCGATTCCAAAAGGCACAATAGACAGTAAACACTGGGCCAAATCAAACCATTCCTCTAGTCTAGTTCATGGTCACTGGCCCCCTGCCTGACTTGATGCCATTGTCCTGTGGGATTTATTAAGGTGAAACGATATTTCTTTCCATTTTATATTCCTTAGAAGCGATTTCATAGCAGTCAACAACTAAACCTTAGGGTCTGGCTTGCATTAAATTAAACAAAAAACATTGAATCTGCTTTATTATAAGCATTCTTCATAAGTCTTCAATGTATTATACAAATATTTGCTTTAATTGACGTCTGGTCCAAAATGGAGGACAAGCCACTGGTAAATCATTTTTTAGTTATTTAGTACCTTTTTGCAATGGTAGGTGGCATTTGCTCCACACGCAAGATCCTGGTTGGGCCATCCATCCAGATCAAAGTCCTCTCCACAGATGATTCCGTCTCCAGCATAACCAATACGGCACTCACATTTATACATCGGGTTGTTAACGTGGCTAAGGAAGATGCATTCAGAATACTTGTGGCAACTGTGGCTGTTGTCCTTACAGGGGTTGTAGGGTTCACACACCTATTTATGAGGGTGGAAGACATACTGAAGACTTAATGATTGTGATATTATCCAGAGACGGGGTATCGGCTATGAGGATGGACATAAATTAGCCACCTGGTAAATGGTATGTGAGGTGATGTCTATGGCTGACCTGTTTGTTGATTTTAGCTGACTCCACTCCCATGCCGTAGGGCTGAGTCCCTTTGTAACGTAGGGGGCAGGGGAGGCAGTGGAATCCAGGGTCTGTATTCACACATTGCTGTTGGCCACCCACCTTATGACATAGATCTGAAACCATATCACACTGCGCACCACAGAACGCAAAGGAAGTGAAAAGAGAGAGAGAGAGAAGGATCAGTATTGTCAGATTATACTAACACACTACAGGTTCTTGCCCGTGCAAAACTCATTGCTATGCTCCACGGCATTGCTAAACTGTTGTGAGTGATTTTTAATGCATTGCTTTGGACATATCATTTCACATCACTTAAGTTGGCTGTTGTCACATTGACCAACAGAAACCTTTTTGGTTTGAAAGGAACTTCTATGTTACCTGAACTTCATATATTGATTTTTTTTACCCCCTGCAAAATTCAACCAAAATTTAGCTTCTTGGTTGCTAGAAAATTGGTAGGCATTTTTCATGTTAAAAATACTGAGCCCCTAGTCTCTGTGATGTTCTGGTCTCTAGGTATGGCTTTGGTTCCTTCCTCCATGTAAAATATGTGTAATGTTTCTACAGTTTCCAGTAATTCTTCTCACATGTTGCTGGTACTCAAACCGGTACTCAATGTTCTTTCACTATTCCTGGCATTCATTTAAAAATTGTGTGAGCTTATTTTGTCCATTAAATCGAAATATCTGAAAAACCCTATAAAATTTACCATAGACCCTCCCCTCAAAGAAATCAGGACAGAAGTGGTTGAAAGTGGACAGATGGGTTAAAATACCAGGTGTAAAGGGGTGTGTGTCTCCCTCGTTTACTTGTGATCCGATCTTCCAAAACGCATCTTAATACCAGGTGTAAGTTGGCTTTGTTTACCTCATTGACATCTTCACAAGACGTTCCATTGCCACGGTAGCCATTTGGGCAGGGCCCACACTCCCAAGACCCATCAGAAGCTGTGCTACACTCAACCCCAGAGAAGCAAGGGTTCGAAAGACAGCCATCTGTGAAATCAACACAGTTACTGTACTTCATGTCTGTCTCTAATGCTAAGGAAAGCGATTTTAGGAGTCTGAAAAGTACAGGCACTTTAAAGGCAATATTTTCCAACATTTGTTTTTCTTACCAATTGGACACTCCTGTCGGTTGCATACTTCATTTTCAATGGAGTCTCCAAGACACTTCCTTCCCCCATGCTGCTGTTCGGGGCTGTTACACTCTCTAACACGACTCTTCAGACCCCCTCCACATGTAGCAGAACACAATGCCCAGGGAGACCATGGACCCCAGCCACCATCAACTAAATGGAGAAACAGGCCCAACATGGAGTGACATTTCCATCTATAAGGCTACATTCATACTGCAGGTAAATGTGGCCCAATTTTTGTTTGCTCACTTTGCTCACTTTTTTTCTCATGACAGTTATACACAAACCATATCTTCATTTGTGCCACTTCCATATGTGGTCCTAAATCCAATACAGGTTAGATTGCAACGCGAATTCATGCGACTTTTACGTCACTCTAGAGCAACATTCGACACATTTTTGCGATCATGGGAATGACTTAAAAGATTGAACATACCCGAAGTAGTTGCGAAAGGTAGTCAGTGGAAGGACAGTGATGTGTCAGAGCCAAAGTATTACAGCGACAGCTCATATAAGCAAACACGAGCGCTTATATCAAAAACTCTGCTCTTTTTTTCGCATCCTCCTCTTTGTTTTTACATTTACAGGCTCGCAGATATCCCAACCCAAAAGTTTGATTCAAAAATCTGTCTGTAGTCATTCAGTGACATCTATAGCATCTGTTTTGTGACCTCAAATGGTTTCTTTACACTGGTTGCCTGTAAAATTCTGAATTGAGTTTGAGGTTCTGTAGATGGTTTTTAAATCATTGCATGGTACTGCTCCAAAATATTTTATCATATCAAAGTACAAGAAATATGAGATCTTCCAGTCAGATGATTTTTCATGTTCCTAAAACTAGATTAAAATCAAAGTTTGATAGGGTCTTCTCTGTGGCCGCTACACACTTATGGACCAATGCACATTGAATCTTCCCCATATGTGGATGCTTTTAAGTGTAGTTTGAAGTCTTATATTTTTAGTTTGGCTTTTAAATCTGATTAGAGTGAACAGGATATCATTTTTTTTCAGGAAACCACTTTGGTCAACGGCAGTTGTTTACAATTTGCATTGCATAGTAAATGTTTATGTTATTGCATATTGTAAAGCAGGCTGTTTTTAATGTGACAAAAGTCCATCTGCTTGTTATTCAGTTTTGTTTTGTATTAAACTGGCTGTTATTTAGTTTTATTGTGCCATTGATCAGCTCATGTAATTTTAAGATATTGTAGTGCAGACTTCAAAGTACTGATATTGGATGTGATGTAATGAAACTAATAAATAAATACAATTTTACATATGAATTCACTTGGATTTTATTTTGGACCCCATGTTATGTTATGTAACACCTCCAAAATAACATAATCTGTGTCCCATTCCCTGCTAATGTGGAAATAACACATAAATGCCCAGAACAAGCAGGGACAATGCATAATAGCTCTCCCTCCTCTGTTACTGCTGTTCACTGAAAATAAAAGTTAGCCCAGATCCAGCTCCTATGCATTCAATAGCTCTGATCTCAGGGTGTTCCCAGGCATCTGCTGTGTCTCTGAGGTGAATCTCATTCATTGGTCATGTCATAAGCATCTTTTCCATAATCCACTGATGAACAAATTGTCCTAATCTGTGTAGCGTCCCTGCTCTAATGATAATATAAGCCATGGAAAGACTGACATCATCCTCTCTATGTTTTCCAGTTAAGATCTGAACAGCAGGGTGGATGAGATGGTTTCTATATGATCTCAATTTGGGGGTTGAGCTTTAAATTTTGTAGGGTTGTTTAACAGCGTTACATTTTTGAAATGCTGCTAACACATTTGACATGTAATTTAATGATGGTTCATTAAATATGTGAACTCTATTTGTTTACTCACTTGGACAGGGGTCTGCGTGGCAGCTCTGTGTCTCTCGCCCGTCACCTTCACAGTCTTTGCCACCTCTTTGTGGAACAGGAGCATTGCAGTGACGGATACGTGTGATCAGTCCCTCCCCACATGTCACTGAGCAGGACGACCAGGGAGACCATAAGCTCCAGCCACCATCCTGACGAACTGCGAGTTCAAAACAATGTTACTATTAGCGTGGTACAATGACCCAGTACAAGCTATCACACATACACAGTGCTTTAATTCGTACCTCTGCGGTCACATTTTCCCAAACTGCACTTGCGTGTCTGAATCGAGGGTCCAGAACATGTATTGCTTGTGTCATCACAAGAGCGCCCCCTCTGTTGAGTGCCGCTCCCACACGTGACTGTGCACTGAGTCCACTCTGACCACGGAGACCAGCCGTCCTCACTGTCCATTGCTAGATAAAGATTTATACAATCATAAGAAAATGTAAAAATGCAATCTACATGTTTTATGTGTAACGGACGTAGGCCAGTAAGAGCAGTGTTTGTAAACCTCACTCCCCTAGCCTCAAGAGGCACGTCTTTAGCGCCTCCCACGCCAGAGACCCTGGTTCGAGCGAGTAAAATAGGACCGGTTACAAATGATTTATGAGTCTATAAAAACTACCATTTAAATGTTTGTGGTCAGAAGTCTCTTATGCACACCAAGACTATATTTATTTGAGCACAAATACAGTAAAACAGTAATATTGTGAATTATTATTACAATTTATTACAATTGTTTCTATTTGATTACTTTTTCTGGACTTTATTCATGTGATGGCAAAGATGAATTTTTTTGAAAAATAATATGAAAACATATTATTTATATATGTTTATATTATTTTATTTTAGTTGAAATTATTTTCATTTAATCATTGTTAGTAGTACTGGTTGTACTGTATGTCTTGTGTTTGTGTGTGCACTTACGAAGGCACACTGGACAGCATTCGCCATCGATGAAGGATGGATTGGCACATGCCACAGGAGGACATGTGATCTGACGACAAACAACTTTTCCTTCTTGGCAGGTACATTTAGTGCAACTATCCACAATCCAGTCCTCTTTGTCCTCAAACATACGGCCATCTTGCCAACACATACTCTGCTCCGAGGGATTCTGCATCTTACTCAGTGCTTCCTTCATTGCTGTGTTTTCTTCTGTCTAATAAAAAAAAAATCTGTTTGAAATGAACTGAATCACACAACTGTCCATCTCCATACTGCAATGAGACGTAATTCAGGCTTTTCACACATTCAAACACAAAAAGCAGTCACTATAACTATACATTTTAATGCATTGAAAATTTGAGATGTTTTCCAATAGAAACCGACTAACACACAGTGATTTACAGAGCTCACATTCCTCCCACAGTTATGCGAGTATACCAAGTTATGCTCCAACTATTGCATTCATGTGCCCACAAACATAACTGCCCTCGCTGCAGTGAGCTCAGGTTTTTATAAACGTCTGACTAAATCAGTTAACATCAACAATATGATATGCTATATCAGCATGTTAGATCATAGAGGCAAGGGAAAATTCGGAAACACTTTACTTGAAGGGGTGTGCATAAGACTAACATGAAACCTTCATATAATCATGACATGGCATATGTTATGAATATGAAGGAGGTTTTATGTATGTTTATGACAACTGTCAATGTGTCATTTATGACATTTTTAATGCAAATATGACATTGTTTGAGATGTCTTTGTTATGACATCTCAGTGTATTTGTCTTGACAACTTGACATTAGTAAGAAAACACAACCTGACATAAACATGACAGATTAATTATCAAACTTAAGAAACCACCTAGCTTTATGGGCTAACATTACATTAAACTGTCAGGTGGATGGTTTTGACATTGGCTGTCATGAAGCCATTATAACTTTCAAAAAAAAAAATTCAATTAGTACCACTGTAGTTGAGGTCACGAAAAATATTCATGACACAGTTATAATGGCCTCATGACAGCCAATGTCAAAACCAACCACATGACAGTTTAACTAACAGTAAGTCAAGTTGTCATGACAAAGACACTGACAGGTTATGATGTATTGGTTTATGTCAAGGTGTCATAACAAATACATCTCAAACAATGTCATATTTGCATTCAAAATGTAATTATTGAGCGAAAGACACTTAATGGCGGTTGTCATAAACATGCATAAACCCTACTTCATATTCAAGGCATATGTCATTTCAAGGTTATGAAGGTCTCATGTCAGTCTTATGCACACCCCTTCAAGTAAAGTGTTACTGAAACTTCTCTTTTCTAAATGACAGCAGTTATAGGTGCCTAATTTTTTGGGCCTGATAAGGTGTAGCATAAGATTTGCACTCGGTTCTGTCTCACCACTTTCTGCAGACCATCTATGAGGTTGCTAACGACAACTCTGAGACCCTTGAGCTCCTGGAAGAGGTTGGCCAGTTCTTCACAGGAACGTTCACACATCATTTCTGAAGAGCTGGTTGCTGGAACATCTGCATTCTGGCCAATCACGTTGGAGGCAATTGAAGATGGAACCTCCACCTCCTCTGTGCTCTCACTGACTACATTCGCCTCCACTGGGAAAAGACAGAAGAAATGCTAATTAGATTAACATAAATTCTGATGTGCTGGTTCAAAAGACATGGGACAACTATTAGATAGAGACCACATGCTGTTCATACACACATTAAAAACACTAATATCACATTGCACTATATTCAAAGTCTGACAAATCGGTATTTTATGTCATTATACATTCTCAAATAATTTTTCAGTGGTTTATCTTCTCTTTACAAAAGACAGCTGTGCGAAGAAGGTAATGTTGTATATTACATATTGTAGTTACACTATACCATTCAAAGGTTTTGGTTAAGATTTGTTTTTGTTTTTTCTGACAGTAAATTGACAAAAAAAACATTGACAAAAAAACAAAATTTCTTGAGCACTAAATCCGAATATTAGATTGATTCCTGAGGCATCGTTTGACACTGAAAACTGGAGTAATGGCTGCTTTAATATCACAGGTAAATTACATTAAAAATAAAACAGTTATTTTAAATTGTTAAATAATAATTGATCATATTTCAAAACATTAGTCTTTTTACTGTATTTTTGGTCACATAAATGCAGTCTTGGAGAGTACAAGAGACTTCATACAAACTCTAAACTTTTTATACACTGAAAGAAAATTGCATTTGTTTTTGGTCAGCCAAAACTTCCAAACTGGTAGCTCTACCCTTAAATCACAAAACTGGTTGTTGTTTCGGGTTGGTTGAAAATGCTCAAACAAACACAGCTATGTTTTGATTGAGCCACAGAGCCACAGTGTTTACACTTTCCAAAGTAATCATGGCTTACTTATACTTGTCTTAGTATTATAATGTTGAAAATTTTCACACTTCACTTTTAAGGCAAGTACAAGGACAGAGAATGCAGACATTTGGTATCTCACAGCGTGACGACTAAACCTGTTTGCAATAAAGCCTCTTTATACACGACACTCAGGCGCTTGCAGATTGTAATAGGAAGCCAAATTAAACCATTTCATGGGCTCCTGTGATGTTACACACATGTAACCGCAAGCAAACTATTTCTAGGCACACAGACCTATCTCAGCAATTCTAGATTGCCATTTATAGAAGCACAATTTTTGAAGTTATTTTTATACAATATTAAAGTATGGGTGGGGCAGCAGTGTGCGTTACCCCAATAAACTATTATTTTTAAAAAAAGGTCTAACATGAAACAGAACTTACTTTCTAGATCACACGCTTGTAAATATCTTCAGTTGATCCCTTTGATATTGCCAGATAACAAAGAAATGAAGATTAATACAGCAGAATTAAAGATAGCTGCATAATTTTTTACATATATGACACATACACTCAAGGATTATTAGGAACACCACACTAATACTGTGTTTGACCCCCTTTTGCCTTCAGAACTGCCTTAATTCTACGTGGCATTGATTCAACAAGGTGCTGAAAGCGTTCTTTAGAGATGTTGGCCCATATTGATAGGATAGCATCTTGCAGTTGATGGAGATTTGTGGGATGCACATCCAGGGCACAAAGCTCCCATTCCACCACATCCCAAAGATGCTCTATTGGGTTGAGATCTGGTGACTGTGGGGGCCATTTTAGGACAGTGAACTCATTGCCATCTTCAAGAAACCAATTTGAAATGGTTCAAGCTTTGTAACATGGTGCATTATCCTGCTGGAAGTAGCCATCAGAGGATGGGTACATGGTGGCCATAAAGGGATGAACATGGTCAGAAACAATGCTCAGGTAGGCTGTGACATTTAAACGATGCCCAATTGGCACTAAAAGTGTGCCAAGAAAACATCCCCTACACCATTACACCATCACCACCAGCCTACACAGTGGTAACAAGGCATGATGGATCCATGTTCTCATTCTGTTTACGCCAATTCTGACTCTACCATCTGAATGTCTCAACAGAAATCGAGAACTCTTGCAAATTGTAGCCTCTTTTTCCTATTTTTAGTGGAGATGAGTGGTACCCGGTGGGGTCTTCTGCTGTTGTAGCCCATCCATCTCAAGGTGGTGCATGTTGTGGCTTCACAAATGCTTTGCTGCATACCTCGGTTGTAACGAGTGTTTATTTCAGTCAAAGTTGCTCTTCTAGCTTAAATCAGTCGGCCCATTCTCCTCTGACCTCTAGCATCAACAAGGCATTTTCGCCCACAGGACTGCCGCATACTGGATGTTTTTCCCTTTTTACACCATTCTTTGTAAACCATAGAAATGGTTGTGTGTGAAAATCTCAGTAACTGAGCAGATTGTGAAATACTCAGACCGGCCCGTCTGGCACCAACAACCATGCCACGCTCAAAATTGCTTAAATCACCTTTCTTTCCCATTCTGACTTCACTTTGGAGCTCAGGAGATTGTCTTGACCAGGACCACACTCCTAAATAGATTGAAGCAACTGCCATGCGATTGGTTGATTAGATAATTGCATTAATGCGAAATTGAACAGGTGTTCTAATAATCCTTTAGGTGAGTGTAGATGATCAGACTGTGTATTTGTTAAAAATTCTCCAGAACTTCCTTATGTGAATATACACTCTTATAAAGCAGGTTTATAAGTTTTTGCACTCTTTTAGGGGTGAAGAGACACTAGGTGTTGCTTCTAATCACAAACCGAAAACTAGGGATGCCCTGGTGGGAAAGCTTTAGAGCATTGGAGAGTGGTGGCTTTGCACTAAGACGGGAGTGAAGAGACACCAGGCCTCTAAGTCATGGATGGTGTAATTATACACTTGTGTAAAGCAGGTGTATAAGTGTATAAGAGTTGCACTCCATTGAAGGGGTGAAAAAAGCTGAAGCCGTCAAAGGTGTATAAGTCGCTCTTCATTAGCGGTGAAGAGACGTTGAAGTCGTCAAAGTCGTTTACACACTCCCTTAGGAGTGAAGAGACACTAAAGCCGTGTTGCTACTAGTGTAAAATCACAAAAGGACTCAGACTCTTCCATTTAGATAGGGATGCCCCGAGTTTAGTCATTTGTATTCTCTGCTTATTATTTTTATTTCTTATGCATTTTTTATTTATTTATTTAATATTTAATTATTTTATGCATTTTAATTGTAACTGTTGTGATTATTTTAAAAAAAAATTTATGTAAAGCACTTTGAATAACCATTGTGTATGGTATGCTATATAAATAAACTTGCCTTGCCTTGCCTTGAAGCCAGGACTGTTTTTCTGTATCTGTAGAACCCATTTAATCCTCAAGTGGCTAAAAGTGTGTTTCTCTCTCTCTCTCTCTCTCTCTCTCTCTCTCTCCATCTTTCTTTTTGTGTGTTTGTGTCTGTGTGACAGTGTGAACTTTAACTGTTCTTCTTTCATGGTCTTATGACCTACTGACCCATCTATCTGACCCAACACATGGTCCCATGCTTCTAACGAGGCAAATTCATTTAAATACAAGCTAAAGGTGAGATATATGCAATACTAGTACATTTAAAAAAAAAAAAAGTTGATGTGCTCTGATACATAAAGTCAGACCCAATTGATTGATGGCCGATTTTGACAAAAACAAGCGTGTAATGCATGCATATTATGGCAATTCCAAGCTAATAATTCCTTCAATCAGGCTGGTTGGTCCTAGTTAGTTTGAGTGTGCACATGCAGGTCTTCACAGACGTTAACCCCTCCAAGTATGTTTATTTATAAAGCTAACTGTCTGGAGCCCAAAACCTTCCCCTGAGCGACGGATGTCAAAAGCCTAGAACCCATTCTTTCCAAAGCCACCATTCGGCTGAAACAAAAATTAAAACAAAATATTCCATCAAAAACAGACATCATTACTGAGCAAATCCCATCCTGTCTGTGAGTTATGTATTCAGTACAGCAGTTCCCATTAAACAGGAACTTCATCTTGATCCCACAAATCTTTTTTGGCTGGCTAAAAGTGTTAAAAAATGTTAAGACTCACAAGCCCCTCCTACCTGGGTTTCCAAGATCACATCCCCTGCTCTCCAGAATGTCCTCAAGTGGGGTGTCAAAGATAAAACGTACATTCTGCAGCAAACCCTGAAAGAAACAACAGCTGCTGTCAGGCTTGCTTTGCCAATTTCCAACCGTTCACATATATCTCCCAGGACTGGGAAGTTGGGTTGGATTTACAGAACACAGGAGGATCAGCTGTAATTTATTACTCACTTTCCAGCCACTTGCTTGGCTTGCTCTGCAACTACTAAATCTGACTAAATTGCATTACAATAAGCAAAAATGTATTAGTTAAATATTCTTGTTCTCCTGTAGATTATGTCCTATATGTATTCTACTTGCATGCACTTTACATTTCTCAATAATGTGACATCAAACATACCCTAAAATGGCTTTCTCGGGTGGACCCTTTGGCCACAAACATGTGGCCACCTGTGGCGCTCAGATGTTCATAGAAAGGTTCATCGAGAATGAAGCTATCAATGAGTCCACAACCAATGTACAACGTTGCCATCTCTCCATGCACATAGAGTGTTACGTTCTTCCATTGTGAATCCGAGAGGTCTACATCCTCAAAAGAGATTACGTTGCGTGAGCCATCAGCCCACCAGTACACCAAATCTAGAGTGTTGGTTCGGCCATCCGAAACGACCTCAAACTGCCTGCGCTCGCCAGGGCCTTCCAGTGCAAGAATGGTGCCACGGGATGTGCGGTCCTGGCGCAGAGTGGCTGTCAGAATAAAGCCTTCATTGTTTTGTATTTGCAAAAGAAGTTTTTGTAGCGATGAGGAGCTGACAGAAGGGAGCTGGTCGAAACGGATGAAGCGGTATGCTGGAGCATCGCTGTCCAGACCCTTGAAAAGCTTCACACCAATAGTCTTGCGTGTGATCCCACTGGTTTCAAACAAGTCAAAAACTGTCTCATCTTCAAGTTGCTCATCTAAAAAGGGGTACATGTTTTGCTATTACTGTTAAACATAACAGGGTCTATGGACATAACATTAAAATGATGCAAAAAGGTGTTTAAACATGGTGTAAGAATTGAAATGATGACTGGTTACAAGGGAATAAACAAACAAATCCCCTCTTGTTGGTAAATTTGAACCTAATATGTCCAAAAGTTCATAGACAAGTTATCGGTCAACACCTTGATCCAGACACGCCATCATTTTAAATCTTACAGAGGACATCCTTGGCCATTTGTTGTGTAGATAATAATGAAATAATTGTTACACTAACATGAAAGTACACTCTAAAAAATGCTGGGTTATTTTAACCCAATTTTGGGTAAAATATGGACAAACCCAGCCATTGGGTTACATTTTTAAATGACATTTTTTACCCAATGGCTGGGTTTGTCCATATTTTACCCAAAATTGGGTTAAAACAACCCAGCATTTTTTAGAGTGTAAAAAAAGACAATGCAACAACAACAATGCAAAGATTTAAAGATATATATTGGGGTCTAACAATACACAAATTCATTACATTAAAAGATAATATTCAGACAGAATATAGAAAAATCCCACAGAATTACCTTGAGATTTTACAAAGGTGAACAGAAGCAAAAGGGCCAAAATTCGGAGACATCTTCGGAGAATCATTCTTCTAGGATCACAATCCTTACCGAATATTGTTCACGTTAATTAAATGACCTGCCCCACAGTGGTTCTACTCGGCTGAAAATCGGGATACCTCACCTAGAATTAAAAGCACATTATTAGACATATACCCAAATATCCAGTAAATTTCAAGCCGCACAACTTTATTTTCTTTATTTTATTTCTTTAGGGGACAGAGACAATGTACAAAATACATTAATCTTACGAAAAGATTTTTTGTACCAGTAGCAAATGCTACTGCAACTGAAACGAGCGTCTCTCTCTCTCTCTCTCTCTCTCTCTCTCTCTCTCTATATATATATATATATGAGAGCAAATATATATATGAGAGCAAAAAAGAGCACATACTTTTAAGAACCCCCATAAACTTCCCGTAAAGCAGTAATAATAGAATTGACAGACTTACCGGAACCAAAGAAGAATGTAAAATTTTTGTAAAAAACTGTCTAAACTAACCAAAAAAAAAAAGAAAAAAAAGTTTAAGTTCTATGCACAAGACGAAAATAACTATCCGTCCTAATCCTCTGTCAGTTCCACAATGGTAAACCCACGATATGATCAAAAATTCATTGCGTAAACACCTGGAGATGCCACGGGTCCCCAAGCGCAAAGTTTAAAATTCGCGCACGAACCGTGTTACACGGTTCACAGAGAAATGCAGTCAATCATGAGGTGTTACTGAATGTCTCTATGTTCCAAAGCTGATGCGTGATAAATCCAGATGATAACGAACTCACGGGCTCCCCTCCTCATAACTGATCTCTCTTGAATTTTATCATGAGGGGCTCGCATATTTGGTTTCAAAGGGGAGGGTTTGGGCTGGCTGGAGGCGGGTTGCACTGGGCTGGAGAGGTTTGGGTTGTTGCTGTGACAGCACGTCATGACAGTTTTCATTAGCTAATGCAGTTGTGAATCGTGCCTGCGGCTGTTGGGGTTGGGGTGAAGACCTAAAATTGTGTGCATTGGTATGTGAGAAGGCTAAGAATATTTTTTTTATGTGAATATAAATTGTAATTTATTTATGTCGTGGCAAAGATGAATTTTCAGCATTATTACTCCAGTGTTCAGTGTCACATGATCCTAATTTGCTGCTCAAGAAACATTTCTTATTATCATCAATGTTGAACACATTTGTGCTGCTTTGTATTTTTGTGGAAACCGTGATACAATTTTTTACATATAAAGAGTAAAAAAAACCACATAAAATCTGTAAATCTTTTGTAACATTATAAATTTCTTTACTATAACGCATCCTTGTTGAAAAGTATTAATTTATCCTTTTTTTTAAAGAATGTTTTGGACTCCAAACATTTCGGACAGTAGTGTGTGTGTATACTTATATATACATTCTGTAACTCTAGCTCAATATTAAAAGACAGACAGACAGATAGATGGATATATGAGCTGACAGCACATTACAACGTGGCATTTACCTTTTAAGATGTATGACTTTAATTTGACCTCTTCTGAGTGGGAACATTTTACAAAAGCACATGAGGTGGACATACAGCAGATAAGTTTACAATATGCCCTAGGTGAGAAAAAAAAATAGTGTTCTGGTAAAATCTGGCCTCAGCAGGGGCCTAAAAGAATGACATCATTATACATTTCACTACTATATGCTGGAAATAACAATGTATCCTTTTTATTTCGAAATAAGAAACTATCCCCATGAGTTCTGCCCTCTTTAAAGTTTGTGATTAGAGTGAGATGAATAATAATTCTTCCTTCCTAGTGTCCATGGAATCTAAATTACAGTTCCAGATTTGTCAAACTGTTTCTAATGCTGTTTTGCCAAGATGTGAGTCTTGAGAAAGGTTCCACATTAATTACATAATGCACACAGAACAAGGACGCCTGCCAAACCACATGCATCATCTGATCATGAGATTACCTTTTTATGTGTATAAGTCAGTTTTGCTCTTAAAAGGCAACTTAAAAGGCAACATTCAAATAATTTTATAATGGCCTCTTTAAATGAATTATAGAACTATCACTTTGATGTAGACGAAAGGGCATGTCTTTTCAAATACATTTCTGTTTAATAATCAAATCCTGATGACCCTGGGAGAGACTTCATACCTAACAATCATACATTGGACAGAAAGGACATTCAGACCACTTGACTGTTCCAATGGGGAACTAATTAACATGTTTCCATGTTCAAAGAAATCTTCAAGAGAATCATCAATCATTTCCATCAATAAACATTGTTTTTTGTTGCCTTTGACCAACTTGTACAGATAATAAATGATGGTATTGTTAGAAACATAAACACTGTCTGGGAAACTGTGTACTTTTAAACCGATGAGTGGAATAAAGAAAGCATTAAACTGATGGACATAACATACTGCAAATACTAAAAAACATATCTCATGGTTTCTGTATTGATGTATCATTTAAAATAAATATTAACAGTATAATGGTTCAATATTCCCAAATAAACAATGCCTTAAACCATTACACTTTATCTATTCAAAGTTATCAAACACACTTAAGTAACTCCAGTTTCAGTCAAAATGTACAGCAAAGCCTCTGATCCTTCTTACGTCACAGATAACACAAAGCATTCATATATCTGTCATTAAAATGGAACATTTAGCTAATGACTTCCAGACCGACATTGCACTCTATGAGCTAACAATGAGAGAATGCTAGACGAAGTCTGCCGAATTCCTATTTTATTTCAACCATTTTACATCTTAGACCCTGGGGAAATCGTTTTTATTGTTATAATATATTATTTTCTGTTTCTCTCACATTGTTACCAATTTATTTTTATGTTTCTTTCCGCTTGGGCAATTTACACCGTTTCCAATCTTGTAAAAGTCCGAAATTGGTATGTGTAATTCAATTTTGTTTCAGTAATGCAATGTGAAAGAAGCACCAAATATCATGGGTTATGTGAGATCAGTTCTTCAGAGTAAATTCTTCTGAAACGTTAGTTTCTGAATGATTAAACTTAATGTTTTTGTTTCCTCTGAAGAAAGAAAACGTAGACTCAAGGCATCATCCATCCATTACTGCACTACAGACTAATAAGTATTTCATTATTTTTAGTCTCCAGTTTCACAGTCTGATTCCCTTGTTCAAACTCTGTGACAGGCAACATAAATCAGGTTTGGGGAATATTTCTTTGTTAGGAAAAGAGAGGTGATGTCATTGGATCAGTCATTAAAATAAATCTGATTTCTCCTGTGAAGCAGAAAAGCGTGGCCTGTGGTGGTTCATTTAGATTTAGACTTTTCTAAATTCTGCAGATTTGATGCTTAAAAACACTGCAATTCAAATATAATTGTGCATTCATTAGCTACAGAGGGACATATCTAACCTATAACCCTTAAACATAACTTAACTAAAATTAGCTTTTTAACTAACTGAATTTGCTCATACAATTATCCAAACTTCTCATTCATTTTGTCATGTTTCTAAATGTTCAATTTTAGCTTTCAAATATTTATTTCAAGGTTTAAATAGGTTTTGAAACATTTTATGTGGTCTGAGACTTTTGGACCCCATTGCATAACCACTGAGACAGCAGAGGAAATGGATGAACAGTGGCAGGGGCATTAATTTCATTTTTCAAAGGTGATTGACCGACTGCATTGTATCATTTTTTTGTTTTACTTACTGTGTGTATGCATTCCTGCCCTTGCCCTTGGGCTCTTAAAATAGTTTCATAAAAGTGGTTCACTGGTTCAAGGTTCAGTTGGTTTATAACACTTGCCTCTGGCTGCTTACTTGGCTTGTGTCTCAATTTTGAGGCTTCAGTAATGGGTAACTGTATGTATTGGTTTCATTTAAAGATATCGAAACAACCCAGCATTTTTTTTAGAGCGTCACTTCAAATCACATCTAAAAACCTTCAATGAGGTCATGTTTGTTTATGCAAGTAATGTAGCCAGACATTGTTTCATGATGATAAGATCACATTTCTGATAGCAAATGGGGTAACTAAAAGTCATTCTGTTATCAGGGGCTTCATTTGTCAAAGATCTCACAGAGGAACTTTAACCTGAAAACCCCAGCCAAACATTTAATCTCTCCAGACAAACTTGATTTTACTTGAGATGACTGATTTAATTTAGATGAAATAAAAGCTAGGTTTTGCCCATGAATTACACAACGTTCCTTCCATCGGCAGCCTCAGATCCAAGAATAAACCCATGGAGCAAGACACAGTTTAGAGTTTATTCTGCACTGTGGCCGTACTGAGGCTTTATTCCTCTTCTCAGAGATGAAATAGATCCCCATAACTTCCCTCAGAGTGTGTTCGGGATCCTTCACAAAACAATAACACAAGTTCACAAGAGAATTTCACCAGGAATTGTTCCCTCCCCTCTGCGGGGACTGTCTGATTTTAGTTAATTGGAACTAACCAAACCCAGATGCTACTTTTTCAAATTGGTAGTGGAACTCACACATGAACCTGACAGAAGACTCTCACGGACCCTTGTCTTCAAGACCCAACACTGGTTTCTCTGTGGAGAATGTGGGCAACCTGAGGAATATAGAGCTGAGCTGCTCACGTGTACAACTTGCTCCTTTCACATGCATTTCAACTTAACCATAAAAGAGATAGTTCACCCTAAAATTCTGTCTTCGTTTACTCACTCTCACATTGGCGTTTTCATAAGCTCTTCGGTTTGTTCTTCTGGCCCCTCTCTGCAAAACATATTGAGTCAGGCACATAGGAGGCTTCCATGTGTGACTGTGATGAGAAAAAAAACACAAATATCCACTTAATCATGGCTGTAGCACATTATCACTCCATTTCTTGAGGTCTTTGAAACCGATAAAAGAGGAAAACCAGTGAGAGGTTGGTTTGCCAGGCTTTAACAGCTGATTTGTCACACAGAAAAGGGTTCCAGTGCTGAGAATCAAGGAATTGAGCTCCATATCCAGATGTGAATTCAGCCTCACACAGAGGTAGAGGAACATTCCTGTGGAGAGGCACTGGAGATGGTGAGTCATGGCTCTTACACCCTGACGCACCCAAATGACTATCCGCGATATAGGCACGTTCAAAGAGTGGAAAACGGCAGCACAGTTTTTGATCCTCCTGTCAGAGGTTATTGGTACAACAGGTCATACATTTAAACTTACGTCAGGTGATTGAACGCATCTAGCCTGAACATATAAGGGTAGATAAATAGACAAGCTTTAATATTCCATTCATGTCTTAACTGTCTGTTGCTTTGCCGTCTAGAGTACATGTCTGCTCAGGCCAAACATGAGATCAGTCTCCATTTCCGATAATCAGCACCAGCTTCCTATGGTGATACGCAAGTCTCTGCAGACCAGCATATTTTGAGTGACAGCTCTCTCTCCCTCTAGGGGTCCACCACAAATAAATGAGATCAGAGGCCCTGCTCCACGGTTTATTCCACAAATGGGCCCCAGTGAAACTCTTTAACAGTTACCCAGCAAGCTGTGAAGGTTTGCATGAACACAATGGTGAGAGACATGTCTATATCCTTACCAGGATTCTTCTAATGGCATATCACACTGTTATGTATTCTCCAGCCATTCTCTTTCATCCAGACAAAAGGCTCTGTGGCAGAAAAGCTTCTAGGCTCTGCTGAATTCTGTGGAATAGATTTTCAACGTGACAATGTGTTAAATGAGGCTGAAAAGCAAAATTAAATTAGGCTTAGTTATGTTGTACATTTTCTTTTGATGAAACAATTCCTATAACCCAAACCAGTGTCCAAATTGTAATACTTGCTGAACTCAGGCTAAACCTTTCCCCAGTATCTCCAATATTTTTCCTCCCCAATAAGAAAAAAAAAAGTGGAAAAACTCTCCCAAACACGGGGGACGGGGGGGTTAAGAGGGAAGGCATGTCAAAAATGTATTTAAAGGCACTATATGTAGGGTTTTTGTATTAAAATATCAAAAAAAAAAAAACACTTGCACAGTATCATATATTTCGTTCAATTGTGTACTTTCTTCAAAGAATTTGTAAAATCAGAGAAATATACCATTTTACTAGCCCCCGTCTTGTCGCCTGTCAATGATGTAATATTTGCAGTATCCTTGGTTTCCGCTTGTACTGACATAGTAACCATGGCAACAGACCTTGACAACTGCGCAACATCTTGCAGCATGCTGTTGTTTCTTCAAACATTATGGACCATGGCAAGCAGACTTTGGGACAAAAGGAGAAATAAATTGAGGATCAGTATCAGCGTAGCGTTTTCAAGATGCTGAGAGCTTCGCCACAAACTTCA
Organism: Pimephales promelas; assembly: GCF_988280905.1. Classification (NCBI taxonomy): domain Eukaryota; kingdom Metazoa; phylum Chordata; class Actinopteri; order Cypriniformes; family Leuciscidae; genus Pimephales; species Pimephales promelas. The sequence goes on along the minus strand of NC_142785.1, from coordinate 24,282,503 downwards.
ACTTCACAGCTCTTACACAATGTTATATAGCTCAACATGATGAAATGTTAGTATATCATCAGTATGATCATCAGTATGATATTCTAATGTAGATCTAGCTTACTGCTAGTCTCATACAGCCAACAAACTAACACATAGAATAACATTATAATATTCAATAACAGTTTAATATGATAGTGTAGACTACTGTGAGTAAAACAGCGCTGCATTACCTTATAATTTGAATTTGTCAAATAAACTGACCTGTGTGAGTAGTAATTCAGCACAAGCAGGTAGTTCGGTAGAATGAAATATCCTCATTCCTCTATATCCCCCGGGACACGCCTGTGGTGCTGATATCAGATATTGATATATGATATTTTCTCATTAGCAATCGCGCCCTGCTTTATACAATTAAAAAACATAAATGCTTTCTCTCATCCACAAACATTGTTAGATCCAACGGCATGATGACAAGTACTATATTTCCCTCCGCTCATTCACTGCGTCATCAATCAACGTCTTTGTTATTGTTAGAGGTTAGAGCTTTGTTTGCAGAGGTTGGCGACCCCTAGCGGTGAAAAAATACACATTGTGCCTTTAATATTAGTAAATAAAGTATGAAAAATAATTAGAATATATTAATAATATGATTTTTTTAAAGATCCAATATTGGAAAAGTCCAATAGATCAATTAATATGAATGAAGATAAATTATGTATCAGTGATCCAATGCGCTTTTTTTAATTTATCTTTTAGGAAATATGACATACTTAAGTGCTTTGGCAAACCCTGCATTGTCCAAAATATCTAATAAATGAAGCTCAAGGGCCAGCGTAGAACTTTGTGAGCTTCACACATTCCAACACCTCAGAAATTCGCATAGCATAGTAAGACGATGCAGCTCAGGGGATGCGTTTGTGAAGGTTTTCTCTCTTCTCCTGGATGTTGTGTCTAGACCGTCTCCTTTGCATTCCTAATTGGAACATGGCCGGGACCTGCTTTTCTGCCTTGTGGACTGTTTAATAGCCATCATAAAACCATCAGCACTCTGTATGCAAGTTCTGTATTCTAGTCTAAACCATCGAAGGCAGCCGAAAAAGAATTTGTTTTTTATTTCTCTTTCTCATACTTTTTGAAAATCATAAAAAAAGCACCTAAATCTATGAAGTGATTGTTGTAAAACATTCTGCCAAACTTTTCAAATTGTTCAGCCACCGAGAGTTCTTTTGGGTATTGTTAGCTTGCACAAACTGTTACAAACAGATTTACAAGCCCAGAAATACTCTAAGCTCATATATTCACAAATAATCAGGGCCCTGCAGGTCCAAATATCAAACAGTTTTTGCCAATATTTGATGCCATTTACTACCTGCATGAAGAGTTCAGTCTTTGGGTCAAGCTGTACTGGTTAAAACTAGCTCATGGAGCACATCATAAATCTGGGATGGTGAGAATCTCCTTTTATGAGAGGCAGACAGAGAGTTTGTACGTAAGAGCGGGAAGCCAAGTTTCACTCTTCAATTCCAGTTATATAATCACGATATTCGCAGGTCTGAGCCATGAAGTATGAAAGATGTACGACCTACAGGCTTTTCCTTTTATCTCTTAAGCTGTAAATGTCCAAGGAGAATCCTGGAAGAAGCATGGGTGTTTATTAGGTCATAGGTCATTGTCTTCATTGTCAATACTTTTTAACTATCCGTTACTTCTACATCTTGTTAACATCATCTTGACTGGTCTATCAGTTTTGTTTCTCTAAAAAACTAAATTAAGGGCTATGACCGACACATTTCTCACAATTTTTACATAATCCATTTATAACAATGTCTTCCATGTTTCATTTATCTAAATAAAACACTAAGCAATCCAAACCAACCCTAAATGCTACAGTACAAATGAATTTAGGCATCACATTTGAATGTACAGTATGATAATGGATATTTTTTTAAAATTTGAGCATCAGATGAGCATTAGACGACCTCAAAAATAATCAAAATGGGGAAAAAAAATGGAAATAAACATTATATTTAAAAGAAGAAAAAAAGCATGGCATTTAGCGCAAAGTAATCCATGGTCCATACAGGCAGCTTCCACTGACATCTGTTTGGATTCTAGGAAGAGTTTATACTGGATAAACATTTATTTAGCTTGGCTTGCTTTTAAATTGAGCTTCAGTCCCAAGGGGGGCGGCAGCCGTGTCGGCACGTTCACCACTGTCCCCTTATGATTAGAATGTCTCATGCTCTGTGGGACGAAATCAACAACCCAATTTCAGCGTAAAAAAAAAAAAAAAAAAAAAAAAAAAAACTTCTTTGAAATTCCCCCTGTCATGATCCCCTGGTTTTCATGAATGTGCCCTCAAATCAAAAATAGCTTAATTCGTTCAAAAACTGATGTAAGTTTTGTGTGGTTAGAGGAGGAAGATTCAAGTCTGTAATCATGCTTAAGTCCAGAATACTCTACAGCAGGACACAAAGATGGATTTTTCCAGCTGTCTGACAGGCGGACAGGTTTAAGAGGCAAGATGGAGATACACGCCTGCTACTTTGCCCCAGATCCAGTGACTCAGGGAAAGCCCTGGAGAGAACTCCCAAGGCTGTGGTGAGGTCCACCAGTAGAATATGATTACTTTAACATGCTGGGAGTCCCTACCCCCTCTTGAAAAGCACTTTGTCCAGTACAGGAGAGGAAACAAGACAGCAAAACCCTGTCAGGCATTGGTGACTCAGGAGAAACTAACAACTTTTTCTTCTGCCTTGCTCAATATTGTTTTATGTTTTCTAAAGCTCTACTTTATTAAATAAAACAGTTCAATACTTAAGAGATATCCATCTCTTACTGTTTATTTTAGGCTACGTTTACACGGAAACGATTCTGAAGAGAAAACGCAAAAGTGGCGTTGCGTTATCACTTGTTATTCTGCGTTTAGACGAGCGTTTTGGGTGGGAAATCCCTGTGCATATGGTGACGCAAAAGTGTGTGAAATGCAATGTAGTATGCACTCCAGCCGGCTAGGTGGCAATGTGGAACACTGTCTGCGCGCCTGCGTACAACCTTCACTGTCAAGCAGACTTTTTGCGTTTTTACCCTTTACCCAGGAACGCGATGGTGGAGCATTTTTAAGATTTCCACTCTGGAGGGTGGTTTCACTTTTTTGCATTTTTAAGCCCCAAAAACGCCGTTGCCATGTAGACGAAAAGCACATCCGATAAAATATTTTTATTTGTGTTGACAAAGCATATAAATTAAGGATCATTTTTGGCTTTAATATCTTGAGAAAAGATGACTTTACCTCTAGTGGACAACATAACTACACAAGCTATAAAAAAAATAAAAAAAATCAGTCAAAGATGCTCAATATTTATTCTTGGAAGTTTTGAACCTGATGCAGCAAAAAAGTAGCAAAAAAGTCAGGGCACAAGCACCAGCTTTCTGCTACAAATGCACGAATGAATCGTGTACACATCTGTAAGACGTTACTGTCTGCGGATATAAACAACAGGAAATATTATCTTTATAGGGACGGCCTTTGAGTATGGGAGCTTAAGACAACAAATAAAAAAACATTAGAGGTCCTTCCGTTCTCCAGGACCTTTGGGTCAGATCACCACGCAGGATTGCTACTTATTCTGATCCTGTGAGGTCATCATACAGGACTTTGTTCATCATGCCAAACTCCATCCAAACAGTACAGGAGACAGGCCTTGAGATAAAATATAAGCCCGCTGTGGAATCCGAGAGTTCCAAAAGCAGCCTTGGAAAGTTCCAGCTTTCCCTTTAAAGGGGGGGTTGACTGCTTTTTTTCTTTGCATGATTGTGTTTATGGGGTGCAATATAACATGTATTCGTGGTTTTTCGTTTTTAAAAAGTCTTATTTTTCATAAAACTGATGAAGAGAGTCAAACAGAAACTCACCACACACGGCTCTTAAAGGAGCATTTCACCCATTGCAACATTAATCTTTATTGAAAGTGGATCATATATGTAGTCGAAATGTAAAAGAATTTTTTAATTTGGTGCCCTCTTGACCGAGAAAAGACAGAAAATAACCAAAGGGCGCATATGTATAGACTACGGGTCCCAGAATGCCCCGCGTTGTACAGCTCCACAAGCCACACCCTCTGATCCGGAACCGCGCAAACAGAGAATTCTCGGATGTTTTAAGCAAGGTACGAAGAACGAGCCCCAGGTCATTCACTCCAAACTACCTAGATGTAAACAAACCAGCATGGTGGACCTTATGGGGCTCACGCACATTTGTAATAAGTTCTAACACCAAAGGTGCTTACTCCTTGTTTATTTGTGGGAAACTGAGGAGGAAAAATAGCGCATGAGGCAAGATACGGTGTTAAACCTTTTATTTTACTTCATTTGTATATTTGGAAATGTATGGTGTTAATTTATCCTTGCACTCAATGGACTGAAAACTAGTTAACGTTATATTGTCCTAAAGTGTATTCTCACCGAGTACCGCCTGCAGAAACACTGCATCCGTAGGGGCTGTCATTGTAGTTTTGTATATGTTCGTGGGCTATGTGACGTCAGAACTCGTAACTGGGAGTACATTGGTCTAGTACGAGTTCACGGGTGGAAAGTCACGGGTTTGACTGCCGTTCCAGTGCACTTTCACAAGTATAAGGTTGGAAAAACACGAGTTACAGGTTGCCTGGAACGCGGCATTAGTGACGTACAATAATCTAGCTGTAGTCTCAATTGAGTCGTTTTTGTAGGCAATATAGACAAATCCGGCGAAACTACCGGAAGTAAGTGGGGCGCCATTACTGAGCTGTTGCTGGGTAGCGTTGCGCCATTGCCTCCTATTGTTTTAGTTGCAACTTGCGTCCACTGGAATAAACAGCCCGCGATTTACGACTGTCACTAACGTTACAACGTTATCCCTTGTATAATATCGAGTGGGTAAACAGTTTCCGTTATAAATTGTTTCAATGGTGGCAGTAAAATTTCAATTTTGAAGAGAAAACACTGTGAATACCCCGGGTCGACTGCCCCTGTCTGGTGCCGAACGGTTTACAGATTTCCTGGGCGAGTACAAGACGCGGACATTCGCGTATAATAACAATTATTTAATGACATAAGTAAAAAATATATAATAAATATGTGATATAGTGATCAGCAAAATCTCCTCTCTTGCTATTTTTTCTATTCAATTAACATGCTATGGTCATTAAATGGCTTTCCTGAGCTAAATGTAACGTTATGTGACATAATTGTTTTCCTGCTGTTATATTGACCTCTTTCCATGGTTTAAAAACACTAATTGGTCGATATTGTGTATACTTTCTAGCTGTAACGTTACCTTACCCTTGCCTGTTGCAATGTGAAAATTAGATAAATATTGGACACAAATGAAAAACATGAATTTGTTTATTTGATTTCATTCATTTATTTATTTATTGTTGCCAAATGGACAGATCTTTTTATAGTTTCCTCGTTAGCAAACGTTAGCTTGCTTGCCAAGCTATTTTCATAAATAACGTTAATCTGTAAGATCGTTTGTACCTTCATCTGTGACTGGAGGCCACTGCAGTCACAGATCAAACCAACAAGTCATTCTGCCTGGCTGTAGCTGTCATCGAGGGTGAGTTCGCGTTATCACCGAGGTTTGTTTACATACCGGTGCATATGTCTATATGCCTGTGTAACAGCTCAGTAATGGCGTCGCCACAAGATGGCAGCCTACACAGAACGCTCGTCGGATTCGTCTATCCACAAGTTCCGAGGGGCGCTCATGTAAAAAATAAAGTGGGCGAAACTTCCGGTGAGGCGGCGGAAGTAGCATTCCAATGGTATTTTGTGTGTTTTGCGAAGAGGCTAGCTGTTTTTCGGAGAATTATTTTACTATTTAAAGTCGCCAATCTTTATGAGAGATGTCGTTACGGAGCTCAGGGACAACATGCGCTGTTCGCGGTTGTATGTATAACCGGACTAAACTAATTCAGTGGCTTAAACGTGATTGTTTTGAACGTAAGCTGAAAACGAAATCACAGTGATCCTACCAACGACTGAAGTTTCCATCAACCTCCCAAAAGACAACGAATCATCCTGTGTACATTTGTTTAAAATCTTAATATTCTATAAACTCTATCAGCATGTGTTTGGCTGTTCACTACTGATGTTACACCTAAACTCAGGATCAAAGCCTGTGTTGACAGAATACCAAATGTGCCAGTTAATGTATTCAAGTAGCACATTCATTTATAATTTTGAATAAACTCCAAAGCACAATGACTAGTGTGTATTTTTTATTTTAATTGTTTGTCAGCTCGCACAACTGTCTGTCAACATGCCTTGATCAGTATTAATTATTAATAATGTTATTATAATACTCCCAATCAACTACTGCGGAGGGTAAAGGCACTGTTATTTCACCCATTTTAATTTCGTTGAGGTTGTGTTCCCACATCGTTAGCTAGTTTGGATCGCTATAACTTGAATGACTATCAACTGTTGAATGAACGAGTGTCAAGCATGTCAAGTAGCGCTTTGTTTACTTCAAACCGGAAGTCGCGCCCACTTTTGACGCAAGGCCTCACGGGGCGTAGGAAACTTGTGGATACTTCCTGATTTTTAAAAGGCGATAGCTCTGCTTACACTGAACTTTCAGCGCTGTAACTTTGCAGATACATGCATCATGCATCAACAGCAACATTACACACTATTTAAAATGAAAAAAGTGAAATCGCAGTCAACCCCCCCCCCCCCCCTACCCCACCCCCTCTCCCTCTCCCTCGTCCGCCATTTCACAACATAACACTCTTAATCACGGTTAAAACTTCACTTTTCTTAACGTCTCAGGCACGAACTACGGCTCTATGAGAATACAATACTGTTATGTATTTACCAGTAGATAAGGTTATTGTCAGCTTACCTGTATAAACCACAATAAAATGCAATGTTCAAACAAGGAGCACATTTCTCTGCACTTTCGCGCTTCATCTCGTGCTGGACTTCTACGCTGCTAGCTAGTCAGACAGCCACTCATACGCTGTGCAACTCCCGGGTGCCCCCTGCTGGCGACTCCGAGTCTCACCAAATTGAACACAATGCAATAAAGTAATACAAGTAACTAACAATAACATTAACAGTTCGAAATTTAAAGGGGGGGGGGGGGGTGCATTGATATCTGTCCCGTTTTGTCTGTCCCGTTTTATATTTGATATCTGTCCCGTTTTATATTCTACACTGCATCATATTTTGGTGAAATGGAAGAAATGTGGACAGACAACCTAAAGCTCCTTAGACGTTCGTTGTGTCTCAACTGTGTTCTCTCAAGGGAAGGATAAATCTCGACGACTGGATGATTTGATTTTCGAGAAGCTGGAAGAAAAATACTAGATGTCCCGATACTGTTTTGCACCTGTGGAAGTCAAAACTGTGCGTCATGTTTTCCAGACAGAAATAAATTCATTTCTCTTTAGCCGACTTCAGATGCTTATTGCCAGAGAAACACACATGCACATAATCACTCACACACTGTTCTGAAACATTTAGATGGTACAAACCAAATAAACTCCATGGCATGTTTAGACTAGACAGTCACTTGAAGGAATCTCAAGACAAAATAAATAAATAATTAAAACACTGTTATGATGACCCAAGCATATGTTTAAATAAACTATATCAATATGTATGCATTTTGGAATTCCAAACTGAAAGGTAACTGGCTGTTACTTAAGGAGAAATCAATCTGTTATGGGAGATGAATGAAATCACCTTTTACTGGTGAGTCTGGGCCCCTGAAATCATCCAAAGCTGCAATTAACGTTGTTGCTGCCATAAAGTTTTCACTCCGCCCACCCCCGCCTTCTCTCGGGCCACTGTCTCCCTGTTTGCACACGGGAAGATTTATATCTATTTGTTTTGTCCAACATTTTAAGATGAAAACAGTTACGTCTCTATCAATCACCACTGCTGCTGTTGAAGAATCCAGATGAGTATTTTTTTCTGGCCTTACTTTGGGGAGAAGAGAAATTTTCCATATGATATTGAATTAAAAAAAAAAGAAGGGGGGATGCTGGAGTGTGAGAGAAAGGGACGAGGAATCATCCGCAGTCTTCAGAGAGTTCAGACGAAACCAGATGTTGAGACATTTTTCTACCAGACAGAGCATCACCAGGATCACCACAGGTGTTTTCCATTTTGGCTCCCTTGAATACAGCATCATCCTGGAGTTGACACTAGGATAACATATCACAAACAGGGACATCCATCTGTCATTGCAAGCTCTGAAACCACAGAAGAAGTGAATGCTGCTAACAAGGCTAATAGGTTAGTAAGGGAGAAATATTGAGGGGATTATTTGTAATGGCTGTAAATACAACAGAGCAGACTCCTTCCTTACTCTTTCCATCAGTTCTGTCAACATGGTTTGCTTTTGTCTTGTCAAATAGAGTCCAAAAGCCATCTCAGACATTCTTCGAAATAACCATTCAGGGTAGCAGTAGCTGCGAACATCTGTGGTCAGGAAACCAGCATCTCCACAACTGCTATTTTAAAAGCCCTGATATGGAAACAGTGAGCAATAATGATTTTCCTCTAGAGCAATTGTGTTGTGAAATATGAAGACAACTAAAAAGGAATTGGGCCAATACGAGCTCCCTTTATAACTTCGAATTAGCCTGTCAGTGTCTTGTGGAACTCATGGAGATCGTCTTTCTTGGTTTGGCAGCTCACATAGTGAGATCAAGCCATACGCATATATAATTGTCAAAGTTCGCAAAAAAAAAAAAAAAAAAAAAATTGGGTGAAAGATTAAATAGTGAGAGAACAGTGGATCTCATTAACTAATAATAACTGCATACAAATTGTGTGGGGGAAAAATTTGAAAAAAGAAAACACAATGGTTTGGATACTCATTATAAATCCAACTATCCCAAAACCACTCATCACATTTTTTCAATTCAAATCATGTTTGTTATACTTAAATCCCAGTATAAAACAGCAAACTTTTGCATAGTAATTTGATTTAATAGGGTTCGGGCATCTGTTCCGGATGCCTCCTGGACGCCTCCCCGGGGAGGTGTTCCGGGCACGTCCCACTGGGCGGAGGCCCCGGGGAAGACCTAGGACACGCTGTAGAGACTATGTCTCCCGGCTGGCCTAGAGCCACCGCGACCCGGCCCCGGATGAAGCGGAAGAAGATGGATGGATGGATGGATGGATGGATGGATGGATAGGGTATTTAGGTTGGGGTAGTCGCATAACTGTCATGGCGCTGCTCTGAATAAGGTCTATAAGGTCTGTGAGGGTACTGTGTTTTCAATGGCATCCGCTGTAAAAGCAGCATAAAGCTCCGAGATCACGTGTAATTTTCCGTAGCTCATATTGTCTGGGGGGTTTTGTCTACTGAAATTTCTCAGAAAGATATTTTTGCAGTTTCATCAGTTTTCAATCCACATCACAGCATCACTTTCATTCCTGTTAAAAAGAAAGATGGTGCAGCTGTGAACAAGCTCTATACTGGACATTCACCGTTTCTTTGACAGTTTTGCTTATTTTTCGTCTCATGCACGAGTGCCGCGTTTTTAAGAAGCGCACATCAGTTTTGGTGAACGGAAGCTCAAGCATATTTGCTTGACTTGTGACTGCGAGAACCAATGAGTGTGTTACTCAGCACGTTTGAGCTTCAGTCAAGCATGTTCGTTAGAGCTTTTATGTTCGCTAATCAATGTTTACATTTGATAACAATCTTATATTCAATCTGTTTATAACTTAGTGATTGTGTCTCTTTGAAAAATTTGGACTAAACCGCTCAATTCATATATGGATTAGTTTAACAATCTCTTATTCACGTTTTAATCAAAGTGGTAGTTGTGTAGCTGTCAACGGAAGGACAGAAATCGCTCAGATTTTATTAGAAATATCTTCCTTTATTTTTTGAAGATAAATGAAAATCTGGTTTGAAATAAACGATTACAGAATTTTCATTTTTGGGTGAACTTACCTTTTAAGTGAGCACTTGCTTCCATAGTCAAGAATTTATTACCAGGGCAAATGAAAATGACCTACATATGCATCAGGACTTTAAAACCTGTATATCAAAGAGTTTGATTTGGCTTGGCTCACCCAGACTCTGAAGGGGATCACATCACTCAAGAATCTGGCTTTGTAATTATTGTCATAGCATGCATGGCTAAGGTGCTGGCATTCCAGCCCTGGCTGAGGACAAACTCTCTCGGTATCATTAATGAATAAAACATACACCACATTTCATTGAGGGGAATGAAGAATCATTACAGCTGAACAGAGTTGAATTCACCGCAATACGAATCCCCTGGAAACCAAACGCAAGCATGACATATGCCTTAACACATGCTAAACAGATAACTTTGTCAAATTGTCACACTGGATATTTTTACAAATTAGTTTAAGTGAAGCACTGTAAAACATGTCTTGCACAACTGCATTAAAGAACCACTGCTTCGGGATATTTTTGCATTTTCTATTCCATGGTTCTCTGTCAGTCTTTCATATCTCACTCAGTTAGTCTACATTAAAATTGCCTGATCTATCCACAGTCACACTGGTTATCTGGAAATAATCAGACAGACAGAGGAAAACACTCTCATTTAGAACATCAAACCATCTTTGAATGGCTACAGGCAAACAGGACAAGAAAGGAAATATTATGATTTGAGACTTTTCAGTTCATATTTCTTGTTTGAGTAATGCAACGTGGGTAGTCTTGCAGTAACATAGCTGCCTCATGGTGCCAATTTATGATGTGCAGTCTTTGGGGAAAAAATGAGGGGCTGTCAAAACATTTGAAAACTTGTATGGGGTCAAAGGCCATTAGTGCTTTCATCCAATCAGAAGAACCTTCAGATTTAAACAAACAGTTAAGGCTATAAAAGTAACAAATTATCTGTAATCATTTACATTGTTGTTTTTGCTGTTGTTTTACTTTTAACTCACCAGACCACGTGTTCTACTCAAAAGCATCATGAGGAAAGTTAAGTTGATTGTAGAGACCATTGGTGGAAATGGTGACTATGATCCACTTGGGAAATGCAGCCCTGGTCCTACCATTGAAAACGTGCTTTCTAAATATAAGCTTTGGAGATAAACATAGGCCTATGTCTGTGTTTAAAGAAGAACTCTTCAGAATAACCCCTTATTGAAAGCGAGGGTGAGCTGGCTAATTGGCATTTTGCAGATGCGTGTAATAGCAGGGTGAGTTTGGGGCACTGACCACAGCTCTGTTTCAGAGGTACTAATCATAAACTAAGACTGAAAGGAAAAAGTAAGGAACTTTTATTAGCTGTAATAAAATATTTTTCAAACAAATAGCCAAGAGCCACTTTTGTGCCAGAGGTGTATCAATTTCATGAGCAAATACGTCAAAATCAATTTTGTCCTTTTATATTAACAGATAATGGAAGGAAATCATTGTCAAGATACTGCAAACACATGCAGGGCATACACGTTGTTAGCATGACATGGGTGATATCTTAGCTAGCAAAAAATATGTTCCAAGAATGCTTTGCTAATGTTCCTATTAAGTTATGAAAATGTTATTTTCGAATGTTCTCTGAATAAATGTGTTGTGGTGTTCTCTCAAATCTTTCAGCTGTATTAACAATTTAACATTGGGAAATGAGTGAATGCAACCAGAGAAAGATAACTGTAGAAATGAAGGAAATGAGTGAAAGTCTATTAAGAAGTAGGCCTATACCCCACCTCTTTATTATTGTATGTTTTTGACAAAATGGCACTCAAACATATAAATAAATTTTAACTTGGGTTTTATGAGTAAACAAGGCATATGTGATTGTGAATAGTACAGATAACTGGATTTTTACAATTAAGACAATAAGTAAAGTTAACTAAAAAGTATTAGGTAGAACAACTGTTCAGTGGAGCGCAACTACCTGTATAGTGCTGTGCTCTTCCGTTAAAAATAACACTTTATATATTTTGAAATGAAATCTTCTTGTTGCAAAAATGTTGTCCTAATATGAGCATGTTGTGGAGCCTCTTTAAAAAGCACTTGAATTTATCAAAGACGTATGGGGAACACTGTGAGGTATAAAAGGATATGAGGTTATACCGAATTGATGCATGGTATTAAGGTTCTGCTATCAGGCAATGTGAGTTCAGCTAAGGACACTGTGTCAGGCTAATGAATATAATTTAGTCATCTGACAGAGACTACAGTCCAAGGTGATTCTGCCGAGGAAACATGGAAGGTTTCATGATGTTTCAAACATACTGCCAGTTGCTAAAGAATGTGCTGATGCTGCAGTCCAAACCTAAAATCATTTTCCAGTACCATCTGTTGACAGAGACCGTCTTCTCTCTGAATGTTTTCCTTTTCATCTGTTCCAGTTTGAATAATTCGTAATGTTTTATTTAACGTGCATTTTAAATTCTTTTGTTTTGTTCACCACAATTAAGGTAAATATGGAAACATCATTCTATCTTCCACTGGGAAAACATTTTCCAGTTTAGATACATTTGTCCAGGAAAATAGATTACTTCTACAGATGGAATTCTGAATTGCTCCCAAAATAAACCTTAAAGGGGTCATATAATGGTACATGCACTTTTACAAGTTGATTGTACTGAAATGTGTGTTGGCTTGGCCGTGGCTACACAACCATCATATGATAAAAATCCATCCAGTGTTTTTGTTTTAATCTTCTTATATATTCGCCGTTCGATTTTGTGACGTCACGCGGTCGGACGCCCCTCCAACGATTGTTGATTGACAGTAGCGTTTCGACACATCCCCGCCCTGAGCGAGCTGTCATCATCATAGTCCGCCATTGTTGATACGCTGGAGCAGAATGCCGTCTAAGCGATTGTGGTGTTCTGTTCTTGGGTGTAATAACGAACAGTCATTTTGATGTTCCTATATCCAAACCACTGAAGACACAGTGGCTAAGTTTTGTTTTCGAAGGAAATATTCCCCACGAGCAATGCCAATGCGTTCATGTTTGCGCAAATCATTTCTTAACAGACTGCTTTATAAACAAGGGTCAAAATGACATCATGACTTTTGCGTAAACATACACGCCACTTTCGAGTCAAGTGGCGTGTTATCTCTACGCATTTTGAGCTATCCGCGTGTATCTGCGTGTATGTCTACGCCATTAACGTCCAAGTGATTCTGCGTGTCTGTACACGCGTCCAACATGACATCATGACTTTTGCATAAACATACACACCACTTTCGAGTCAAGTGGCGTGTTATCTTTACCTATTTTGAGCTATCCGCGTGTATCCGCGTGCATGCGTGCATGTCTACGCCATTAACGTCCGAGTGATTCCACGTGTCTGTACACGCCGTCAAATGTCCACGCAAAACGAAGAAAAATGTAGATCTACATCTGGGGAGCCAACATGACATCATGACTTTGACATGACAACCACAGTTAGCAAACCACCAAAAAGTTTTTCATGACAATGACTGTAACATCAATCTGTCAACGAACTTACGTATACATCAGTAAACACATAACGTTAGCGTTCTTATCTCACTACTCTACCCTGCCAGTACATACAAAAATAGATCAAAGTGACATTACGTTAACCAACCAGTCCGAAATGCCCTTCAAATTGATATGGTTGCACAGATGTGTCCTCAGAGACTCCCGCTGCCATTCTTTCTCCAAAATATACCCTCAACTGTTGTCAAGGGCAAGGCAACACTCCTCTTGCATTGTGTTCTTTCTCTTCTTCTTCTGTGATTTTTATTGGCAGTTTGCAAGCTATGTGCATTACCACCATCTACTGGAATAGGTGTGATACGTGCATTGTGTCAAAACCACTGATCTATATAATCATGATTATGATTATTGGGGTAGGGTGAGCGAGGCTCATTATCATTTAAAGGCATATGCACTGAAATGGCGTGCTGAGCTTTTGACCATGCAGTAAAATTTCTTACAATACAAATGGTGTACTTCAGGAGTCAGGTGTTTTACTAATGAGAATTTTTTATAAAAGTATATTACAAAGTTTTCATTTAGACCCTAAAGATTACTAACTTGTACAAAAATGGCATATGACCCCTTTAAACTTTGTGCTAGAACTAAAGTAAACCGTTCTGCAAAACAAATCGTCTGGTTAGATGAGGTCATATTTGTGAGCTAATAATTGGCATATCATTTTAATAAGGATACAAATTATGGCCAAATTTCACCCTCAAACTCTGAATCAAATCTATGAATATACAGCAGAGGTCTGTTTTACTAGACTGTGAGGAGGTCGTAAAAGCATAGCCATTTAACAAAAGATGTGTCAAAAGCTCAACTAGTGTGGCAAAAAAAATATTCTGGTTTTGAAATTGCCTAGTTAATTATCTGATCATAAAGCTCTTTTGAATTACATCAATTGGAAACATTCCTCAAAATTCACAAAATGTGATTTTTGGACTCATTTTAGTCAAAATAACTCATAAGCCAAGATCACATTAGCTTAAGCTTGGGTAAATTGCAGTCATTCCTTCTGAATGTTAATTACATGGCTCTCTGGAATACTTGATTAGGTAAGTCACACCATCCAGCAGTCTGATATTTCCTATTAAGATGGAGTCTCATTAGTGAAATGTAGGCAAATTCTCAATAACAGCTCACATAGAAGTCACTTTCTAGCCAAGCAGGTTTCTCAAGCCCATTGCGAAATTGGAAATCTTTCACCCTTCACTCCTTTTGTCTAATTAGACTGATTGTTCTGTACATTGTAGTGGACTACTTTTTTTCTTAGATGAGGCTTTATAGTGTGTTCTATTTGTCTCTGGAAGTGTGTTCCCAGTTGGAACTTTTTACTGGAATCAAGTCGGAGCTGTGACTGGGAAACTCGGGGGAAGTGCAAAACCCTGACTTCAGAATACAATATGGCTGTTCAGCAAATAAACCGTAGTGAACCTTCTTAGTCTTTCAACCTGTGTAATGGAACATGGTGGACATTGTTCTCAGCTACATCCCTCTTCTGAGGTAAATGGAACGCAGCTTTAGTGTACAGTAGGCTACACTTGTAAAATAATTTCAACTCAAATAAAAATTTAATGTCCACATATTAGATTTATTATGGTGCGTAGTCATGTAATAAACAGGAAAATGTTCAGTCAGCATGTCATTATTGCAGAATAAACCCCTTCAATTCATTATTCCTTACTTAATTAATGATTGCTGCTCAAGGTTACGTGACTTTATGTAAACCCTTGTACATAGCATTGAACACAGTATGGAAAAACTTACCAGTTTGGGATATCTTTTTTCCACAGCGTTCTCTGCCAAGCCTAATGCTTCTTATTACCTCATGAGAGAATGCAATTCACCAAACCAAGCTATAACTGGACCCCAGGGGGACTCGCAAATTTATTGAAGAAAGAAGTGGTTTCTGAGCCAAAAGAAATAACTCAGCAATTAGGTCCTATTTTTTGTTTATTTTGGGAAGTGACCCCAGCAAGCAATGTGAATGAGTGGGATTACCTTGGATTTGCACCATCTCCTGCTTTGAAAAAAGTCCATTTAATACAGCAACTTTAAACAAAGATGAAGTTTATCAGCAAATTCACAGTGAAAAATGGAAATAATACTTTGGTTTGGTTTTATGGCTCCAGTACGCCTGTTTCCCTCTCTGCAGGATTCCACAGTGGTTCTGTGAACCTGCACGTCACAAACGGAGAGCTTGGGCATTGCGGTAAGGCAGGAGCGAAAACAGGCAGCCATCAAATTAGCTTTAAATGTCATGTCATGGAACCATGATACAAAAGTGAAGTATGTTACACGTTTTATTTGTGCACATGATTAACAGCCAATACAACGGTTGGTTTTCCAATGGAACCGTGTCCAGTAAAAACTCATAAGAAAACCTCACTCTGCTGGGAATCCCAGAGGTCTGTCATAGCAACCGTTCTCGTGCATCCTGTTCTCATTTTCACACTTAGGTCACCCTGCCCTGGCACCTCGAGGCAAATCCTTGGCTCTTCCATGCTTTTATTTATTCTGTCCCTCTTGCCAAAGACCATAGAGGAAACGTGAGAGAAAGAGAGATAGAATGGGAGATCTTTAATGCATTACATATGGGACATAAGGAAGAGCCATCCACGTATCCACACAAAAGGGATGGTGGATCAATTACTGTTTGTAAGTTTAGCTACATCACTTTATGGTCCTTGATGTCTCACGTGACAGTAAATGAGTGGCGCTCAGCTGCTTTTGACCAAGGTTTGCCTAACACATTGGCAAAATTGATTATTATAAAAAAAAATCCTTAAAGGTACGATAGGCAATGTTTTTAATTAACACTTTTTGTTATAGACCATTTCACAAGATGTAAACAACACTGGTCCAGAAGCACTTCCTGTTTCAGTTTTTTAACACTACATAAAAGCTGGGATAAAATACAACCAACAGAACATTTAAAACTGAATCAAAAAGTTAAACAAACATCTTTAAGATGTTTTCTTTACATGTGAAATAAAGAAAACAGTTACAAACTGAAACAGGAAGTGCTTCTGGACCAGTGTTGTTTACATCTTGTGAAATGGTCTATAGGCCTGCAGGTTGAAACTCTTCACATCCTGATAGCAATCAGAAGTGGTCTAAATATTAAAATTTTGACATATATCTTCTGTGGAAGTCTCAGGACCAAAAAAAAAATGTTCGTCCAATCATTGCATTCGGTCCAAATTATAGGATGCCCTATCTGCCTGTCAACGTATTTATTTCCATACCTCCGCGCATCCTGCTAATAGTTTCATGAGCCCCTTTCACACAGCGCGTTGATCCCGGGAAATTGCCAGAACGCCTTCTGTGTGAACGCAAACACGACCCAGGATTGATACCGGCATCGATGCCGGGTTGGGGACCTAGTAACATTGCCGGAATCAGTCGGAACGCTCGCTGTGTGAACAAAAACCAGTACCAATGCCGTAAGTGGTGTGTCATAGTGATGATGCTCGTGCCATTGTGACTCTGTTGCTTTTTGAAGAAAGTTTGTGTTCGTCATCAACAAAGAAATGACGAACAAATGTTTGCAAACTGGAACGATGCAGAGACCAGTCGCTCCTCACTATCCGTGCTGAAGTTGAGATCGTTCTCCAGATTTGTGAAACGGTATACGCATGTACGTGTACATGTTTTTGACGCGTACGTTACACGTCTCATCCTGACGTCATGTGTCTTTCTGGGATCTTTACGGGTTGTGTGTGAACGCACTCACAGATCTCACTGATCTCACTCACAAATCACTGGCAGTGTGAATGAACTGAAATCAAACAATCCCGGGACAAATGCCGGGTCACATTATCCGTGTATTGTCACGGATAAAGTGTGAAAGGGGCTATGGTTACTGCAATTTACCGCAAGTTAAGAAACCTGCTAACATGTTAGCATTAGCCTCATTTGGCTTTGGTAAAAACCAAGTGACAGATGAATGTACAGAAAAATATTGTAGAATATATCAACAAAAAATGGGTTGCGTTTTCTCCATACATTTTGCTATCCTAACTATTTTTCCCCACGAGTCAAGACCCTAGATCAGACCAGTGGCCCATTTTTGGGTCACAACCCACCAGTTGAGAACCCCTTCTGTAAATATCCCTGGTGTTGCATTACAGTTACTCAGACAGAGAGCATGTGTTCATTTTTCCATCTACGGATCTAATTCTGACAGTTTGCGTTGCAGCACAGAAGACTCAGGAATGTCCTTATTTTCCATGTGGAAAGGCCGACTCATGAAAGCCAATACTCCAGTGGAATACAACTCATTAAGTCCGGCTTTTTTATACAAGCCATGTGGCACTATTTAAACGGACAGGGTTCACTTAAAACTGGACAGAACTGACTGGCCACCATGTCACGTTCATGTTCATGTGTGTCCACTGGTCCCCCCTCACTAGCTGTAGAAAGTACACAGTGCACAGTATTTTCTTTTCAAAATTAACTTGAAGGTACACTTGAAATTTACAACATGTGTAAACTATACCCAAAGGGTTAGGCAGTGTTTCCTAAGATCTTTGGAACATTCATGTTCTTTGCAAAAGCAAACTAAAGACAGAGCCAAGTGGCTTATGCTCTTGGGTTGCCCTGGTTATGTTATGAATTTAGCATTGATCTCCATCACGAAAGATCATAAAACTTCTGTTTCAACTAGCTGCAGATCAAGGCCTTAATGTCAGAGAAATGCCAGAAACGTCAGTGCACATCTGCCTTTGTGAGCCAAGAGTGAGTCAAGATAATGCCAACCTTTTTCAATCAGGTTTGCATTAGCGAAATACCAACAGTGAAATCACACTTTCACTGTTGGCAATACAAAAGCAATACAAATTCACTCTTAAAGGTCCATTGAGACACGTAAAGAAACTTGGGTGACAAGGGGTTTGCTGGACACCAAATTAAACGGGGTGGAATGATGACTGCACACATTCAGTAGATGATTTTACTACCACTTTGACCACAAACCCACTGACTCACTGGCAGTTCTTGTCTCTATAGGAAAAGTGGTCACATTACTCAAAGCTTTCTTTGGAGATGTCAGGCTCTCCTCTTACCTCAACAGTGAACTTTGTCTGAGGGGATGCTGCTTTTTCTTTTCTTTTTGCTTTTTTATGACATTTCTGCTTTTATATACATGCAAAATATACACTAATTTTCATAATTAGTTATCCTTTGTGTCTATCCTATTACCACTTTTAGAAAGATGTATTTAGAAAACCCAGCTGTTCTAATCCTATATTGTATGACTAATCTCTATTGCTTGAAGTTAAAGTAAACATGCATCATGGATTTACCAGAAATCTGTTTTTATTCCATATGCTGTAATGCAGCATTTGAAGCGAATAGACCTATTTTTTTTCTTTTGTGTTTTTGTACCGATTCCCATTACCAATTCCTATAGTCCAATGCCCAGAACTCATGTGTTCTCATGGACTAACCATCACCAGTTCCTTCACAACAGTTGTTCAGCATCTCTGCTTTAGGCATTATGGGTCAACACTTGCATGGGAAAAGCAAGAAAATAAAGATGATTTATTTGCTTAAACTGATTTTCATTATGTCCCAGCAATATCAGCGAGGCCCCGCTGAGCAGTTCCTCCAAACTACCAGGAGGAATACTGCTATTTTACAGCTTTTACAGTGATCCATCCATCCATCCATCCATCTATCAATCTATCATTAAACAGAGAAGTATTTCTGAAACAAAAGTTTATAGCAAGACTATCAACTATCAACACTATAAAACTGTCTATGACTGCCCTCTAGTGCTCATGATTGTTAAAAAGGTGAGATGTTTTATAAAGGACATTTGAAACAAAACCGTTTATTATTTTCATCATCATGTGTCATAATTCACACTTAAAATGTTTTCTTTCTCATAAAGCGCAACTTGATAGACCCACAATATATCCAACATCTCAAACATAACGTATTACTTGCTATCAAATCCACCAGAGGAACATGGATCTTACTCTTAAACAGTGTGAGGGCACTTCTCCAAAATCACGCTCACCCTTATTCTATACATACATTGTCCAATGTCCATGTCCATACATGCAGTTTTGTTTGATATATTTTCATAACAATAACTACAATCACCTTCATTAAACCATAGTTAAAACCACGTTAAAACTTCAACCACCTTCAAGTTCACTTTTCACGTATAGCTTTCATCTAAATATCCCTCATTCAAGGATCAATTAAAAATACAATCAGAGAACACCAGGATCTACATGATGCTCATAAATTAGATTAAAAAAAAAAAGTAGGGAAGACAAAAATGACAGATTACATTGTTACTGACTTTGCAGCAGCCTGATCTGTGATGGCCCGGTTTTCACTCGTCTGTCTAGCGGTGGACTCATCAGCATGAGACTGGCTCATAATGGATTGTTTCTTGGAGGACTGGTTGGTGATAGACTGACTTGAGGTTGAATGGGAAGCAACAGACTGTGACGTGATGGATTTTGTGGTTTTGGCTTGCTTGAATGTGGTGTGAATGGTTTTTTTCCTCTTGACGTGGAGGATCTCCATAGCATCAGGATTGACTCCTGGCTGCTGGAACTCTTTTGTGGTCTCCGTCTGCTCCGTGGTGGATTGCTGCTGCTCCTGGAACTCCTGCTGTCTCTGGAGCATCTGAGACAGAAGAAAATGATAAAATGCATAATGGAGAGAGGAAATAGAGTCGGTAATGTGGTAAAAATTTTAAAAGCATGACAATTGCTCTGCTCCAAAACCTAGTGTGTTGCCATTTGAAGGCGCACTCCTGATTTGATATGATTTAATATATCTCCAAAGATACCTTGTTTTAGCCAAATTCTAAAGTTGCACTACAACTTTAAATTGAATAAAATACTAAATGTGTCAAAAAATATATATTATGTACAATATTTGTGTTTTTAATCTTAAAGTACTATTAGGTTAGCAACATGCTAGCATCCTAACTCTATTGAAATCAATTCACACAGTCACATCATCAGTGCTATTTGTTTAGCTTGTGGAGCTGCTCCCTAAGTAGTGTTCCAAAACAATCACTTATGAGGTTTCATGATGCTTAGGATGCTAACAATGCAGCTCACCAGGGTTTGAAACAGAGCAAATGATCCTATTCAGATATCTTCAGATAAGTAAAATTGTGGTGTAGAGTTCTGTCTCACCATTAAATGCTGATACTGGGCGATAGCCTCATCGGTGGTCACTCCTTCAGCAAGGCCCAGTTCTGCAGCACGGCGGGCCATTTCTACTTTATGCGAGCCTGGTGGGGTCCAGCCCACACCTTTAATCCAGTTCAGATCTGATTTGTAGTTGACCTGCAACCACAGAGTCAGGACCATTAAGGATAAAAGAACAATTCATTTGTCAAAATAATGTCTTCTGAGAAACTTTTGGCAAATATTGCTACCAAGTCACTGCAAGGTCATATTTTCAAATGCATAGTGTCTCATGTCAACCACAAGTCATCAGAGAGAGGCATTAGCACACAATGGCATCAATACAGTTCTTCACAACATTTAATAATCCCAAAACTCACATCGCTCTGCAGTTGATAGGCTTGTTTAGCATGTTTGACGTTGAGCTGATTAGAATCACAGGTGTAGTCATGGAGATGCTGGCGATAGTTGACATTGCTGAGCTGAGCCTGGCTCTTCTTAGCATGCTGGAAATCAGGCTGGTCGACATGGATCTTAAACTGAGAGCGTGTCTCCTGGGACTGCTTCTTGTACGCGTTGTTGCTTTGGAGTTTCCCTACAGCCAATGAGTGTTTCATCTTGGGGTCATCTTCAACGCTGAGGAGGCCCACCTGATGGCCCTTCTCTTTGACAAATGCCTCCTTATAGCGGAACTGAGAAGCAATGGTACAATTATGTCAAATTTAAATTCTTAAGTTGGGTTTTACTTAATGAAATAGTACACTATTTGGCAGATAAACATTTTGATTATAACTTACATCACTAGCAATTTCTCTAGATGCCTTGGCTGTTTGAAAAGGAATGGCGTCCAACCTCAAGTCATAACCTGCAGACCTCACCTGCTCACCTGATGTTTTATACACTTTCTGTAAAGTGAAAGAGAAAAAAAGATTATTGTAATCTCATGCTCACACGGCTGCATTTATTTTATCAAAAGTACAGTAAAAAGGTGATTTTGTGAAATTAAATTACAATTTAAAACTGTTTTCTATTTTAATATATTTTAAAATGTAAATTATTCCTGTGGTGACGAAAAGCTGAATTTTCAGCATCAACTCGAGTATTCAGTGTCACATGATTCTTCAGAAATCAGTCTAATAAGCTGATTTGCTGCTCAAGAAAAAGTTATTATTATTATTTTTATTATTATCTATGTTGAAAACAGTCACAAAATAATTATTTTTAAAAAATAAAAGGGTTACAATAAGGTTTATTAGTTAACATTAGTTAATGTATTTACTAACATGCACTAACCATGAGCAATACATTTGTTAATGCATTTGTTCATCTTTGTTAATGTTAGTTCATGAAAATACAGCTGTTCATTGTTTGTTCATGTTAGTTCACGGTGCATTAACTAATGTTAACAAGATTTTAATCAATTATTAGTAATTTTTTAAAATAACATTAACAAAGATTAACAAATGCTGTATATGTGCTATTCATTATTAGTTCATATTAACTAATGTAGTTAACTAATGTTAAGTAACGAACCTTACTGTAAAGTGTTACCAATAAAAGCTGTTATTTTGAACTTTCTATTCATAAAAAATAATCTTGGTTTCCACAAAAATATTATGCAGCAAAAACAGTTTTTAACATTGATAATAATAATAATAATAATAATAAACGTTTCTTGAGCACCAAATCAGCATATTAGAATGATTTCTGATGGACTGTGTGACACTGAAGACTGGAGTAATGATGCTGAAAATTCAGCATTGCCATCATGAGAATAAATTATATTTAAAAATATATTAAAACAGAAAAAATATTCAAATATTTCACAATAATACTGTTTTGATCAAATAAATGCAGCCTTGGTGAGCCTTAGAGACCTCTCGTAAGTGACCCGAAACACTTACATCGCTAATTTGCTGAGCGTTGATCTTTGCTCTGATGAAGTCGGGATGATCAGAGTGTAATGTGTATTTGTGCATAGAATCAGAGTCTCCAGACTTGTACATCCTCTGAAACAGTATAAAAGTCATATTATTCACTTCACCTAAAACAATCACTGCCTATACACACACTGAAATAAGCATGCTGGATGAAGCTTACCTCACTACACTGCATGTAGCTGTTCTTTGCATGGATGATATCTGGTGAATCAGCAATTTGAGTGAACTTCAGACTGTCAGGATGTTGACGGTACTTCTTCTACAGAGGGTAACGATGAAGAAAAGCATTTATTATTAATCGTGATTTTATCAAAGCATGCTGGTAAAATTAAGAATATAAACATGAAACTCCACTCGCAACCTATTTTATTTCGGTTTTCATTTCTATACTATGTGTGAAGCAGGGTATTCAAAAGAAAAAATAATTGAAAAGTGGGTGTTCCATACCAGAATTCACCATAAGACCAGGGAATTGCTTTAAGAACGTAAATAAGGTCATTTGATTTCATGTTGAATTGAAGTGCAACTTACATCACTAATGAGCTCTCCGGCTTTCTTTGCAGACTCCATCTGAGGTGCGCCTACTGAATCCCAGGCCACTCCCTTCATGAAGTTCAGATCTGATTTGTATACATTCTTTGAAAAAGACAAAGCAGATGAAATTTGAATGATTGTATTGAGATGCTTTGCCCTGTCACTCTTTTATGGTATGAATCCAAAACTCCAAAATCTTTATTTGCCTTACTCATTCTCACCTGGCTCTGCAGGTCATATGCCTTTTTGGCCCACTGCACCTTTATATCATCAGGTAGAACTGTGTAAGAGTGGATGTGAGTCTTGTAATCCTGGTCGCTGGCTAAGGCCTGGGCTTTCTTGGCTTGAACCAAGTTCACCATGTCCAGAGGCAGCTGATACTGGCCGCTGGTGGACAAGGCATCTTTGCGATAATGCTGGTCACTGTGCAAACGACCCATCTCCATGCAGTGCATGAGGTTCGAGTCCTCCATAAGGCTCCGAGCTCCGATGTGCTTGCCCTTCTCCAATAAATGGCTGTGCTTGTATTGAACCTATTGAGGAGGTGAATATGTTCAACTGGATGTCGGTGTACATTTTGAATATGCTGTTTAACACAAACTTGGCAGCATGATTGCTCGTTTATCAGAGCTGTTTTTGCCCATAAATGTGTGTAAATTTAGAGAGGGTAATCTTACATCACTAGCAATGCTGGTGGAGGCTTTTGCAGCCTGGAAGGGGATATCCTTCATGGTGAGTTTATAACCCTGAGCTCTTAGCACATTCCATGACTCCTTGTATTTAACCTGAAATAAAACAGAAAATGTTCAAACTTTTGTCTTTTTTTTATCTTAAACACAAGTTCGTTTGAATAAATTCCTCTTTAGAATATCTTTAAAATGAGCTATCAACTTCGGTTAAGAATAGTGGATTTTTATGATGTAGCATTATCCATAAACACAAAAATAGACTTGGAAGGCTCATCTTACATCACTGAAGTTAGCAGCGTTAATCTTGGCCTGGGTGATTTCAGGTCGCTCAGCAGTAATGGTGTAGTTGTGCTTGAAGTTCTCTCCCTTTTCTTTGTACAAGCGCTAAATAATATCAGACCACAAGACATTATAATCCCTCTATCACTGCAAATCACAAAACACAGAGACAATATTGCATGACCTCCTACCTCATTATTGATCTTGCTACTGGTCTTAGCGTGCACAATATCCGGAGAATCCGTGACAGATGTGTGTTTAAAAGAGTAGGGTTGCTGGCGATACTTTTTCTGTTAGGCAACAAAAATAAATAGATTTATTATAAGAAATCATTAAAAAAATCTTAATGAGCCCAAACTTTTGAACAGCAGTGCAGATGACCATGTTGGATCAAAGTGTTGAATTTTAAATAGCCATTCATACCTCACTGATTAGATCTGTGGCCCGTTTGGATCCTTCAATCTGTAAGGCACCGGTGCCAATCCAGGCCGCACCACGAAGGTAGTTCAGATCAGAGCGGTAGAGTTTCTGTTGTATAAACACAGTATGTTCAAGAGCGCTCTACTTTCAGAGGCATTCTTTGGAGCAATGAGTATTGGTAACCATACTGATTAAGACGTTACCTCACTCTGCAGTTCATATGCTCTCTTGGCAGCCTGCACTTTAAGGTCATCGGGCAGTGTTGTGTACTTGTGTAATGTAAGTCTGTAGTCCTGATCACTGATCAGAGACTGAGCATTCTTAGCATGGAGCACGTCTAACATATCCATTGGTAGATGGAACTGAGAATGCAACTTGGAAGAGTCTTTTTTGTATTTGAGCTAAGGATAGAGAAAGTTGATCAATTGCTTGAGCATGACCTCTCAAACTCACAATTATGCTACTTCATTCAGTTGTATCCTTGCTGGAATACTCACATCACTTTGTATATTTGTGGCATGCACAGAGTGAGCAATGTTTATGTCATCCTGTAGTCCCTTTAGCCCAATCATCTTCCCTTTTGTCTTCTCAAACTGTGCCTTGTACTTTTGCTGGAGGTAAACATTTTATAAAGTTAGATAAACGGACAACAGAAACTGTAGTTCATCCCTATTGTGTACAAAATACTCACATCACTGAGGATTTCTGCAGACGATTTGGCTGATTGGAATGGAATAGCATCCAAGCGCAACTTGTAGCCACCATCTCTAATCTTTGTCCAGGACTCTTTGTAACGTGACTATGTAAAAAAAAAGAATTCTGTATTTTACACTTAAAGCCCTGTTTTAAGATTGTTTCTGAAATTTGGACACATTGCAGCTTCAATTGTTCATGATTTTTTAACAGCAACTGAAACAGAAACAGCAGTGTGTGTAATTGATTCTCACCTCACTGATGTTCATGGCATTGATCTTAGCCTGCACATGCTCTGGAATATCTCCAATCAATGTGTACTTGTGCATCTCATTCTCTCCTTTCTTTCTGTATAATCTCTGTTGACATGAAGATCACATACATGATCTCTTTTAACAATTGTCACAGTATCCAATTCATAAATTCAAATACTGATTCATAGAAAAGACGTACATCAAGAACCAGTTTGCTGCTGATTTTGGCCTGGACCATCTCTGGTGTATCCTCCACGCTGGTGTACTTCAGAGCACTCACATTCTGTCTGTATTTTTTCTGGAACAAAACACAGGTCATGGCAAAGATTTATATTGACTTTCAGTGCTAGGAGATAAATGTGTTTTAAATTTACTGTCAGAAATGTCTCTTGGGTGTACAGCCCTCAAGGTCTTTCATTTCAAGGACGTTTTGCTTCAGTCATTTCATAATAACACATTTAAGTGTTAACCCATAAGCATCTGCTTTTTTGTCTTAGCTTGAGTTCCACATCTATACTCAAAGTAAGTGCATCTTATAATATTCATGGAGGAGCCGAACAGCATCACTTAAAATTACGTTTCACTGCTGGACATTTTTCAGTCTTAAAACCTTCAGGTTATTCCAAGTTTAAAATTTAACAAAAAATATTCTTTAGTAAATTAGTATATAAAACAACTCTTCTTTAGCAAAATACTCAACTGTATTAGTTGAATCCTTATATTTAATATAGTTCTCAGCCATGTTCAAGATATATTCTTTGCTAAATATAACCATCCATTAACCTATTGCTTAAGCTATTTGCTATGCAAGCATTACATAACTATTCTCCATGTGGTACTCTACTTTCCATTTTTAGGAGAGTCCTGCAGATGACCTAAGAATCTAGTGACTCTCTTAAGTTATATGAATTTAAGATCTGAAAGAAGAAAAACTGAAGAGTTCAGATGCAAAAGCCTCTAAGTGCCATTTGAAATTTTCTTCTAGAATGATCATTTTTATCAAGCTTGTAAATTTAAGTTCAGTAATTTCACTTAAATTGCAATGATAATTACCTATTAATTGTTATTTAAGTGAAATAACTGAACTTAAATATACAAGTTTGATAAAAATCATCAGTAAAGAAGAAAATTTCAAATGGCATTTAGAAGCTTTTGCATCTGAACTCTTCAACTATTACATTTTTGTTCATGCGAGGCTGATCTGTATAGTACCTCGCTGGCTAAATCTGTAGCTTTTCTGGCCTGTTGTATATCAAGTGATCCAGTGGTCTCCCATCCTACCCCTTTCATCCAGTTCAGGTCCGAGCGATACTTTTTCTGTGAAGAAAACAAAGTTTTGTTGCATTTAGCTTTACAAGTCATTGGTTTTACAAGCCATTCAATTGAGGCTCAACTGGGCTCTTACATCACTCTGTTGGCCATATGCTTTCTTGGCCCATTCTAGTTTCATATCATTGGGCAGGAGGGTGTATTTGTGTAAGAAGGTTTTGTAGTTTTGTTCAGTGGCCAGTTCCTGGGCTTTCTTGGCATGGGTGAGGGTCATCATATCGAGTAAGGAACTGTATTTTGTCTTGGTGTCTTCATACTCTTTCTTGTAGTTGAGGTCACTTTGGAGTTTGGTGGCCTGGGCTGAATGGGCCATCTGAGAATCACCTGACACAGTCTTCACACCAATCATCTTCCCTTTTGTCATCTCATATTCTTGCTTGTACTTCACCTACATAAATGGAATATGGGGAGATTAGATTATAAGTCACGATACTTAAGATTCCAGTGTCTAGTTAAGTGCCAAGTGAGCCATGTGTATCAATAGAGTGTTTGGTCACTCACATCACTGGCGAGATCTCTTGTTGTTTTGGCTGCGAGAATGGAAAGTGTGTCCAGGCCAAGCTCAAAACCCTTCTCTCTCTGCTCTTCCCAAATACTCTTGTATGTTTTCTGAAAATTACCAACGTAACATTGATTAAAAGCAGACGGTGGGTTGTTAGCCAACCTAAGTACAGGTTCAAGTGATTAATTTCATACCCCACTGAGAAGCTTTGCATTAGCTTTGGCTTGCTTGAAGAGAGGCTCATCTTTGCTTATAGTGTACTGGTGCATTGTTTGCTCAGTTCCCGCCTTGTATGTCAGCTGAGGATGAGAAAACATCAACCAATCTCAGATAGGACTCCAGTTAAATGTCCACTGAGGAGATAAATATACAATCAGATTGATCTTATCTTACGCCACTCTGTAGTTCCTGGCTCTTCTTGGCATGTATGATGGAAGGAGTGTCTGCCACTTGTGTGAACTTCACACCATCCACCTTCTGGCGATAATTTTTCTGTATAGAGGTGAAAAAATGCAGCAGAATAAATTTAACAAGATGGCTTTTTACTGTTAAAAAGCCTAGGGAAATACTTGTGACTGGCTATGCGAGTCTAATCGGTATGGAATACACATTTTGTAATCACCAACCTCACTGAGTAGTTCTCCTGCCTTCTTGGCTTGTTCCACATCCAGGCAGCCATCAGCTTCCCATCCGACTCCTTTCATCCAGGTCAGGTCTGATCGGTACTGGTTCTAAAAGAGCCAAAACAAATATCCATTTAGTACGCATAAATGAATGCCCATTACCTGTATCATTCTACTCTGGTCTTGCATATAGACATCCTTTCGTCTTCTTACATCACTCTGCAGTTGGTAAGCTTTCTTTGCCTGCTGCACTTTCATGTCATCAGGCAGGACGGTGTAATCGTGTAACTTCGTCCTGTAGTCCAAATCACTCGCCAGGGCCTGAGCCTTTTTAGCATGACTCAGATTCACCATGTCCAAAGGAAGGTGGAACTTGGATTGAGTCTCCTTAGAATCCTTTTTATAAGCGACCTATAGCACAGACATTTGATTGTTTTTTTTTTTTTGTTTTGTTTAGGCTATATTATTTGAAAAATCTTACATTGAGCATTCATGTTAATGGGAAAAATACAGTTTTGTTTAACTTGGCTACTCAGACTTACGTGACTGCTAAGCTTGGCCACCTGAAGGGAGTGCAGTGTTTTAGAGTCACTCACATCCATTCCAATGGCTTTGTCTTTGTTCTTCATATATGACTCCTTATACTTGATCTGTACGGCCCACGAAATCAAATAAATCCAAGAAAACAAATTTGAATGTTTTACATTTAAACATTGAACATTTGATTCTTACATCACTAGCCAGGTCTCGAGAGGCTTTGGCAGCTTTGAGTGTCAGAGTATCCAGCCCGATATCACACGCTTTGGATTTGTTCTTCTCCCAGTTTTCTTTGTATTTGATCTGTGAACGTGCAGATAGAAAGTGCTTAGAAATGCAGTCAACACTGGTAAACTATTTATATATGGATGACAAACAATGTGCCAAAGCTCTGGAATGTGTGTAGGCATAGCCTTACATCACTGACAAGTTCTGCATTGGCTTTTGCCTTCTTAAGTTCTGGTGTATCTTGAGATGATGTATACTGTGTCTTCGTCTTCTCATAGTTGGCTTTGTAGTTCAGCTTTAATGAGAGAGAGATTATATGTGAGGCTTACTGTAGATATGTTATATTAAACTTAACTTAAACACTCAATGAAAAGGACAATTGGTGCTTACATTGCTAAGCTGATGAGCATTGATTCTGGCTTGCACAATTTCAGGAGTGTCCGCAACCTGGCTGAATTTCAGCTTGTCGATATGTTGTCTGTAGTTTTTCTGAGTGGGAGAAAAAGGACATCCATTTAGATTAGCTTGCATGTTTACGAGCGTAAAGAAGATCATTTGTACGGCTAACACAGCACTGTTCAAGCAATTAAGGTTGGCATTGTTACTGAATGACAAATTCTATACACTCTAATACAAGAGGTTTAAGTTTATGGCAGCAACAACAATGACAGACTTACATCTTTGAGCGGCTCCAGTTTTTTCTGGGACTGATAGGATGGGGTGATGGTGGCTGGATAGTTGTACTCACCCTGTACATTCTTCTCCTGCTCATATTCTGATTTGTAGGAAATCTGAAATCAAATGGTATTAGAGAATGTAAGCACACTGCTCTATGCCTGGTAATTTCTTAAAAAACTGGAGAGATATTATGTTCAGAAAAAAAATTCTTACATCACTGGCAAGCTTTCTGACGTTCATGGCATGCATGGTCTGTTTGTCAATGCCACCCCCCTCATAGTGCCCCTTCATGTGATTGGTGTAATTCTCTTTGTATTTATTCTGCAAACACAGAGTGAATGAGCTTGCATATGACTGCACAAAAGTGCCCAGCACAGCAACACCTTAAATATAGAATAAGCAGTCATTCTTTGGGTATAGCAGTCACATCATTGATGAGGCACTCACATCACTGGTATACTTGGCGATCTTTGACACATTCTTGAACTGTGGCGTCTCACAGTAGTTGATGCTGTGGCCTTTTGTGTTCTCAAGGTCCTTCTTATATTCAACCTGTATAATGGGAGGATGTCTGGGTCACACGGGCAATTTTAAGTCTCTATCACAGAAAACCATGTGCCCTTTTGACATTTGCTTGTAAATCAAGATAGGATGGTATCATCAGGCATACACTGTGGCATGCAGAAAAATCTACTGGTCGAGTGAGAGGGTCAAAATAGAATGATGATGTGGCCCCTGGGCTTGCGTGTTCTCTTTGTTTATATCTGTGGGTGGCTGGGCTCAGTAGGAGGGCTCATGGGATGTGGGGAATGCAGGTGTGGAGACGCTATGTCTGGCTAAGCCGATGACAGATGAGTTCACTGATCCTCTCTTTCTCTTTTAGCACTTGTGCATCGTAAAGTGCCCCAGGAGGCCATGTTACAATTCTACATCTAACTAATCAAGACTGTTTCTAAACATTTAACTGGAGATAGTAAATGTCTATTCAAATTAGAATGCCCTCTATCTATTCTCCTGTTCCTCTTCTCAACATTAGGCAATGGACCAAGGGCATAAGTCGCCTCACCTCGCTCATTAGCTTGTTGATCTTGCGTGCACTCATCAGAGTCAGGTTGTCCTCAGTGTTTAAAGTGTGGTATGCAGAAGATCCCTTCATCTTCTTCAAATCCTTCTTGTATTTCAGCTGCAGGTTAAAAATGGAGAGAGAGGGGTAAGGAGGGTGTTGAACACAACAATACCAGAAAGAGCTCAATCTACTCTACAGGAAGCCTGTATTCATCTGTCAGAATGTATTCCTGTGACATGGGAGAACATACAGTACACAATCAGTCATTTAGACAGGCAGAAAGTCTAAATATGTTATTTTGATGCCTCAATAGTGACATACATGACAGACCACTTCAGGGGTGGTGATACTCACATCACTGGCCATGTCATGGGCTCTCTTGGCCATCTGGTATCCAGGGGTAATCATAGCGGGGAAGCTGCCCTTGCCCTTTTGCTGTTCATAATCCTCAGTATAGGCATGCTAAAGGAATTAAAGACGTTTAGTATAACCATGTGCAATGATGTAACCACATAGGATACTGTATGTGCAAAAGAGCATTGAATCACCTGACTGAAGTGTTCTGCGTTCTCTCTCGCCAAAGCAAACTCCGCAGCCCCGGCTTCAGTGCTGGCCTTGCCCTTAATCTCCTGCTCATATTTCTGTTGATATTTCACCTGCACGAAAACAACACTGATTTTACATCTATCACGCACATGCAGCATGTAATCGCACATTTGGAAACTTACTTTGCTGGCCATCTCGCCTGCTTTTTTGGCCACCTGGTATCCAGGAGTGAAGTGGGCAGGAAAACTGCCTTTGCCCCTCTGCTGTTCATAGTCTTCAGTGTAGACATACTGTTTTCATGGAAGGAGATGCAAAATGAGGATATATGAAGAGTATAGCGTATGAAGAGTATAGACACAACTCGGAAGTTAGCGGCGCATGGGTTCCCTCGATCGAAAAGCTATGCATTTTCCCCATAGACTTTTGGAAAATCGCAAAAAACAAGATCTGTGTTTAACTTTTTTTGGAAATAGGCTCATTTTACAACTCCCCCAAAGTTAAACAGTTGAGTTTTATTTTACCGTTTTCGAATCCATTCAGCCGATTTTCTGATATTTAAGAGAATATCAGTGACCAGACAGTTTCTGGTCTCATTGACTTCCATAGTAGGAAAAAAATATACTATGGAAGTCAATGAGACCAGAAACTATCTGGTTACTGATATTCTTCTAAACATCAAAAAACCGGCTGAATGGATTCGAAAACGGTAAAACTCAACTGTTTAACTCTGGGGGAGTTGTAAAATGAGCCAATTTCCAAAAAAAGTGTAGTATCCCTTAAACAAAGAGTTGTGACCCTTACACGTTTTGTCTATCATGATAATCTTTACAAGTTAATCCACAATTTATCAATTTGAATCCTATATAAAGTTTTTTAAAAACACGAGCAGACACAATGAAGTTAAAAAAAACACAAAGCAGGTTATAACTGTGTGTTCTATACTATGTTATAGATAAAAATGTGAAAATATTTAGAGGCTTTGTTCACCACAGACCTTATTTCAGGCGATGTAGGAAAAACCCATTCAAAAATCCCATAGACTTTAGAGCGAGAAAACCAGGAGTGCTAAAATGCTAACTCACTTCTGTGATGTCGTAACTCTATTCAGCCACAAATATTTTCAAGATTCTATTCACTTACATCACTGACGATCTTCCCTTGATTTTTAGCTAAAAGTACGTCAGGAGTATCCGTCACAGCGGTGTACTTTGATACTCGTTCTTCATGGCCTTTCTTATACTCCAACTAAATAAATAAAAACAAGGAATAATAAACTCATACTGGACCTGGTTGGAAAGAAACAGCAGTTGTTGTTTTTTTTTTTTTGCAACAGACTCGTTTTGCTTACATTGCTTGCCAGTGTATTGGCTTTCTTTGCCATTTCATATCCTGGAGTGATCATGGCTGGAAAACTGCCCTTTCCTTTAGATTGTTCATATTCTTCTGTGTATTTCACCTGTAAACCAACAAAACACATCACAGGCAAGACACAATTTGTGTAATACCTAATTATCACATAAACAGGGCTAAGATTTGAAACAATTTGTCCTTACATCACTAGCCAATGAGACTCCAGTCTTGGCATGTATCATCTCAGGTGTGTCTGCTACAGAGGTAAACTGCGTCACACGCGCTTCATGGCCTCGTTTGTATTCCACCTGCAGCCCAAATTACCATGTCAGGTCATTTTTCTTTTTAATACATCATCATTATTTATCCATTTATTGAAGCAGGATGATAACAAGAACATTTTTAAAAGCATTTGCCCTTTATGCCTGAATCAGATCACTCACGTCACTAATGGTCTTCTGAGCCTGGGTCACACGTACAATTTCCTGGCTGGTAACGCTGCCTGAGTAAAATGACTGTTGGCCCACAAATTCAGTTTGGTAACCTTGCTGCTTTTAAGAAAGATTAGAAATCAGTCATATGTTGAAGTCCATGTCTAAACTTAAACTTAATGGATTTCTGTTCCTACAGTCTATATTTTTTATCAGGGAGTTACTCACCTGACTGGCAAGCTGGGCCACACGAGCTTGCTCGATTTCTTTGGATCTCATGTCATAGTGAAAAGTGGACATAAAACGTTCCCCTTCTTCTCTATATCTATTCTAAAAAAACAGAGGGACATAATCATGAAGCTGTCAGTGAGCTTCCTATAAGCACAAGCAAAGTCATGTTCAAAGATATGCAATGTCAGTGGGTCTAGTTGTCTTTTGATCATTTGCCACCACAATATACATGTGAAATGGAAGTATGGTGGTTTGCAATTTGTCCCTCTGAATACCACCATCGCAGAGTTCAGTGACAGACAGGGGCAGCTGGGGATCTCACAGAGAGAGATATAGAAAAAGAGAGGGAGGGAAAGGACGCCAGATAGGAAGAGAGGTGGGCTATGTTCATGTGGTACAAATTTAAACACCAAATACATAAAGAAGGCCAGAGAAGAGTATCATGTCACACTACAGAAATAACTGGAGAGATGCAGTTCTCATTCCAATCCTGTAGAGTCACCAGGGCCTTTGAGCTCTCCTAAAAACAACACTTTAACCCAACTTATATAGGGGGTATTACGAGCAAAATGACCCATATTCAAATCTTTAAATACATTTTGCTTGCAAATCAATGTAAGACAGTATACACTGACCGCCACTAGTTCTAATTAAGGAAGCTGAACCACTAAAATTCAGTCTAAAAAGCTGAATTGTAAAGTTTCTCTGAATCTGTATGATTGTTTAAAATAACATTTTCATTTATTGATCATTTATTTTATTTAAAAACTTTGCACATACTCGTGTTGCAAAGCCAAAGTCAAGTATTTTTAAAGTCTCCATAAGTAAACTAATAAAATAATTTCAATTTAAATCATATTACAATATTTAAATGCATTATAATGTAGCCAACTGGTCATTATCGCAAAATAAATAACCATTATTTTTTGATAAAGATCAACTGACTGTACATTATGCCTTACTTAATATTTAATATGTTCTTTATGGAAATACACCTCAATGCCAATAAGGCATTGCCTTATTTTTTTCACACTTGTGAATTTTACGCTTATACTCCCTCAAATAATGTTACAGAAAAACAAAATATGACTTTAATTTTTACATAATTCCTAATTTTTATAACCTTAGCTTTTCTCTGTAAGGTGTAATTTGTTTCTTTACAATAGAAATGTGTCAGATGTACAGTATTTGCGATTTAAATCAAGTTTGGTTGTGTTTTGTGTTGTCTGTGATGTAAACAAAGCCTCACCTCACTGGCTGCCACAGACTGCTTCTTGGCATTGATGTTGACTGGGGTCTCATAAACACTTGTAAAAGTGTTGTTCTTTGGATTATGCCTATTATATATGAGAGACAATTAATTATATATTCAACACATGAAAGGAACAAATTTAGCAAATGATGCCTTCAGCCATGACACAAAGAAAAATAATGCAGACTTATTGAAACACTGAATAAATGAGATTCGAGCAAAAAATTACACTTACACTTTGCAGTATGGCCTTTTCTGATGGCTCACAAAATTATTGGCAGTCAGAACCATTTTACAGTCCTCACAGTGAAAACATGACTTGTGCCAATTCTGAAAGAGAAAAGAGGGACATTTCATGCAGAGCGTGAGAAAATGAAAAGAACTGAATACAATTCCTCCTTCTGAAAATCTGTCCAATTTTAATTGGTCCAACGTAGTCTTGCTCACACCATAGAAAACATGGATAGACTTAACTTTAAAATACATTATCTCATTATAATGATCTATGGACTATCGTTTTAATTGAGACACACGTGGTAAAGCCTTACCTGACCGATAAGATTGATCTTCTCCGCTGGGTACACCACAAACCCGCACCTGGCACACTTTTGAACATTCATAATTGTATCCAATTAAGATGGCAACTCCAGAGAAATATAAAAACAACTTGTACAAACAGTCAGTACAGGAAAGCAAGGCTTCCCAGACAGTCCCTTGTTCCCACTTGAGTCTCAGTCTCTGTCCTGTGTTAAACTTAGATGTGCTCTCTGACAGAGACCCTGTCTACATGTCAGTGGGTGCAGACTGAGTTCCGCCCCTCTTTAGCTGTTGCCAGTCAGCTGACTGGTTGACCAGCTGTCAGTTACATTGAGAGATGTCACTGAATTGTGATCACGGTGTTGTTCTCTTTGAGTACATTAGTCAGAGCCTTCAGACATGCTCTAAATAGGTGAATGAAGTCACGGCTAGATTGGCCATTGCACATGATATGAATGCCTTATAGTTTCTAGAAGCATATCATGGCTTTCCGTCATTTTCTCAAATAAGATTTAATTGTTCATGCTGTTATATACAACATAACTTTAAGATATCGTGATTAAGTCATTCTCAAAATATGGTGACATGATGTCCACTGACAGTCATTACAAATATTTAAAATATAACAGAAATCCTGTATAAAAAGCATCCTTCTATAATTTTATGAAATAATATAAAATGTTTGACTCTAGAGTACATCATTTTGCATATTTCTACTCCCCTGAGATTTACAGTTTTACATTTTTTACTAATTTTGTTTTTCTTATAGGTTAATTACTGCAAATCCGAACAAAATTAACAATATAAGTAACTCTTAAAAGTTATAATATAAATTAGAATGTCTGTTCTTATCTCATGTCATTGGTGTTATAAATGTTAAAAAAGTATTCTGTAAATACAAAAAGTTATTTCCAAAATCAAATGTCAGAAGATGAAACCGTGCACATTTATTAATCATTATGGGATAAACAGCTATTTATTTACTTTAAATTGAATTTAATGGGGATACTTATTGAATTTGTATTTCTAAATAAAATAAACAAATAAGTCAAGTTGTCCCTAATGAATAGAAGGTCAATAGTGTCATAGCCCTGTTAGTAAATAACTTTTATGTTAAATTATTAAATGTAAATTAGCCATTAAATTAACTATGCAACTGTAACCTTTGTAGCACATTTGCATATTAAATGTGAGAATATTATTTATTTATTTTTTTTAAATAAAAAGGAAAACATACTTCAATGCCATGTTCAGACCTATTGGCCTAGACCAGTTGGCATTTAATGAAAAAGCTATGGGAGGGAATGCCATAACAAGACACAGCCCTGGGCGCATATATATTTCTTTATGAATTCATCGCCATATAAACGTAAGCGCATTTGTATATTTCTTTATGAGTTCATCGACATAAACGTAAGCCTAAATGTAGCCTATTCAAAAGTTTCCCCTTGTTTAGTCTTTTGACATTGTGGGCCCTTTGTTGGACGAAATGCATGATGGGATACGCGAAGCCTCGAATACCGCTTCGGGGTCATGTTCGGGGTGTGGGTTTAGTCTACACTGCACTTTGGCATTTTTAAGACATTTGACAGGCTTGCGCAATTAATTACTTACTGTAGTAGCGTGCACGCGCTCTCAAGTGTAGGATAGGGCAGCAGTTCAAGGAGGTGTACGTGGAAGTTCATCGCCATGGTTCCCTCGTCAGCTTCGATCTCCCTATAAACATTGGGTTTTGACAAAAACATAAATAACACCTGCTCACACGTTGTTATTATTATAATTATTGGAATGTATAAAATACATTTAAATCCATAAATAAATACTGTTTATGTCTGACTATCATGTTTCAGTTGTTTGAATTATATTCTATTGAATTATATTCTACAGGAAGTAATGAGCACAATAGTTGTCACTTCATCTGGGACTGTTTCTTTAAATACATCAGACACACTCAAGAGTCTCAGACTGGAAGTGGAAGCTCGGTATGCATTTGGAAGTACCCTAGTTTCATTTTCTCAGTGTAACGTTTGTGTCTTTGGACTTATTTGGGAGAACAATGAGCAAAACAGAGGCTGGTCCGACAGAAATGTAAGTTTCGAGAGTAACGATAGAAACGTTAGTAATGTTATGAAAACATTAAGCTGCTGAAACATATTGTTTATGGACTTAGCTACTGTTACTGTAAGTCAAATTCTGCATTTAATTAATATTAAGCACTGCAGTATTACGAAATAAAAATGTATAGGCTATTTATAGGTTTGTAAACTAATTAGGTTTGTTCTGCTATTTAAATGTTAAACATTCGAATCACTTTAGAAAGACGTCAAGTCAACTTGTCTCGACGTAAACGCGACAAGTTTGTCATCGGAAAGTTTAAGTGAGAACTTTATAGCTAGTAAAAGTGTTAGCTGTAGAAGAACAGGTTAAATATATCACGTAAATGACTAAAACTATATTAGCATCGATAATTGCTGAAGTAATTGTATTACAGTAGCCTAGTATATGCCCGGCCTGTGGTTGTTAACGCGGTGAACCTGTGACTACACGTCATAGCTCATCCGCTCCAACAATAACTCATACATACATAATGGTTTTATTTATCCTCTGAGCCATAAATAAAAGATTTTTAAAGATTTTTTTTTAAATTAGACATCCAGTTGAGATAACACCACAAAGTGAAAGTGAAAGTGAATTTACTGAGTATTAGAAAAATAATATTAGCTATAGCTACTGTTTGAAAGGGACTAAATAAATTTACTATATAAACAGTTGTACAGTTATCTACTTGTTAAATCTTGGTGAATAATAGATCTTCAAACAGATTAAGAACTTTTATTTTAATGTCCATGGTAGACAATATCGAGTAGGCTACCCTGATATATTTTTTGTTGTTGCTGGAAATTACAGTGGAAAATCATTGTAGGGAAAAGGTGACAACATGTCAAAATAATTATCAGTATAACTTGTTGATAACCACAGTTTCAGCCTGTCAGGAATTCCACATGGTTAGCCTACTTTATTTCCCCAAAGTTACTGATCAGTAAGCTTTCATTCTTGCTCCAGAATGGATAAAGAAACCCCTGCTGCTGAGAGTAAGGTGACGGAGGAGGACCAAGAGAAGAATGGAGGAGGAGATGTGGCAGATGCGAAACCTGACCGCAGAGGGAGATTTATCCTTTTTGGGTGAGATTGTGTTTTCTGTAATCAATCCAATCATCCATCCATCTGTCCATTTGTCTGTCTGTCTGTCCATCCATCATCCATTAATTTATGAAATGTGCAGATACTAACTATGACTATTGACCAAACTATTGACCAAACCTGGCTGTTTTTTATTTGAGAAAAACATTTGTGATCACTGATGACCAATATTAAAAAAGTTGAAAGCAGTGTTCTGGTGTTAAAGGTCATGTCATACACTAGGTGGCGCCACAGTCCTCTTTGTAAATGACATGGCTACTGTAACTCTTGCATCATATTGGCAATATTTGAATGTGGGTTGAGATGTTCATAATAATGTTTCATTGCTTTTCAATATGAAAGAACCTGCATATTAGAATTATACCAGTCTACTTTCTTTGTGAATAAACATATTCATTTATGTAAAGAGACTGTACATTTGATGGCACTTTCGAGTTTTCTTGCTCTGAGTAACAGCCCTAATATGTAAGTGTGATAGTATGTTTGTCAGTAGAGGTGTGCTGATGTCCTGCATGACCTTGGTCGATGGGTTTGAATAGCCCTTTCGAAAGCTCTGGGGATTGGCGTGTGTGCTGACTCAGGTAGCGTGCGCCGTCCCTGCCCAGCGGAGCCACCACTCCACTCTTTATAGAGTATAGAGCATGCCAGGACCCTAGCACAGACCACACCGCACAACAAGGAAAAAATCCACCCAAAAGTTTGGGCCAAATTCAGTAGATCTAGAAGGAAGAGAAGAACTTTTCAATGCAGAGTGGCGTACCATTTAATGAAGAGCCCAGGTAGGAGAACCGTCAAATGGTATATGAGGTAGGGTTTAGTTGGAGTGGGGTGGGGGGTGTCCCACATCACATGGGAGACCTGTGATTCACTCCACTGTTCTTGTGTGCTAGAGAGTGTGTATAGGCATGAACCCATTGTTGTGGTTGGGTAACATGATGACTTCTGGAATACTGGCACATATTGTACATCCAGTGGCCACTGTGGCCTTCTAATCTGGACGGATTCTTTGGAAATTTGACAAGGGAGAAATGAGATGTTTGTGACAATTTTGCTTCAGGCATGTGGAATATTATTTCTTTGGGACACCATGCAGCTAATATTATGATCGATAAAGGGATTTAATTGTCTTCATGATATCCTGGTTAGCTGCCAAATCCTATTCTCTGATGGGCGTGGGTTGTATTTTCCTTGAGGTTGGATTGAGCTTTTTTTAAAATTATTTTGATGTGTACCTACTAATGTCTCTTATATTACACTTTATTTTAAGGTGTCTTTGTTACACTGTGATTTTACAGAGTAGTGAGTAATATTAAGTAACTATATGTACTTACTATAGGGTAAGGGTTTGGTTTAGGGTTAGTTGCATGTAATTATACATAATTTATAGTTATTAATATAGTTACTATATGTAACAATGACACCGTAAATAAAGTGTAACCATATGTGTGTATCTGTATATATGTAAGCAATAAGGTACGAGAGGCTGTGCAACCCCTTCAGCCGTTACTTATTCACGATACAGCACTTGCCTTTTATAAAACGGTTGCCACACAATATTGAATTGAAAAAAACCCAATGTATTAGTTCAACTTTCTTGAAGTAAAATCACTAAAAGCCGTTCTTCCGCTAGAAAAAATAGTCCCTGAACGTGAACAGCAACAATGCATGAAAGCTCAAATAAAAACAACATTGCGCAGCGAACCGATCAATAGAACCGTTGGGTGAAGCGGTCATAGCCGTGTTTTATCGTGAATAAAGCATAGCTCTTGTCTTGACCAATCAGAATCAAGGATTCGAACTAACCGTTTTATAAAAAAGCAATAAGGTAAGTTTTATAAATAAATATATAGAATGATGGTCCTGTAATAGATTGGTTAACTGTCCATCTCTGTCTCTCAGTAAGAAGAAGGATGGGAAGTTGCAATCTACTGAAAGCCATTTCAGGATTGTTTCACCAACATTCCAGTATAAGATGAGCCACCAGAGCCGGAGCATTGGCAAGTGCATCATCATCAACAACAAGAACTTTGATGATAAGACAGGTGAGTCTTCATCTGCATGACTTTTTGTGTTGAACAATCAATATTAAATTGCTTATTGCTTTAATTGGCACATCCAGCAAAAAAACACCTGAATATATTGCTTATAATACATACTGAACTGTTTTAATTATTATGAGCCTCTACCTAAAAGTTAATATCCTGTTCATTATTGGTAAACAAAAATAAAACAAAAATGAATGCCATCATTCTGCATTGATTTTTGTCAATTATATCAATGATATGAAGTTTTTTATTTTTCTGAAAACATTTAACAACAAATGATTTGTTAAAAAATGAGATGTAAAATTAAAAAAAATCAGATTTGCTCCCCTTATATTGTTGCAAAAGTAAACAAACAAATTACTTTTATTATAAAGTAAAAAATATTAGGATACTAAAGAACGACAATGAGTCAAAAAAGAAAATCTACTTAGTACACAATTAAACTTGTTAATAATAACTATAGTTTCTGTACAAACACTACAGGCATTAGTGACTGTCTTTAAAAGATTTACAAGAAAATAAAACTGTTGAATGTAGGTAGTTACTAGATCGATGCTCAGTTACATTAATGGCGCTAACTTTATGCTCTGTGTTTAAGGGATGAATGTACGCAATGGCACAGATCGGGATGCTGGAGAGCTGTTCAAGTGCTTTAGAAGCTTGGGTTTTGAAGTTTGCATCTACAATGACCAGACCTGTAAGAATATGGAGCGTCTACTTAAAGAAGGTGAGTGGCCAAAATATTCATCTTTACCCCTGACCATTAAAATGTCACATCCGGTTTACAAATTAGGCTTACATAATTCTACTGGGATTATATTACAAACATGAAATATAAGAACACATGTATGTGAGTATTATATGTCAGTAAGATCCAGAAAAGTATTTAAAACTGGTTGGGCTGCCTGATTGCTGGAAAATTGCATAATGGCATATGTTATTTTGATTGTTGTTTGTGTAAAGTTTTGTTCCAAAACCCATTGAGCTGCCTCACAGTCACCTGACTGATTACAAAAGCACCTGCTTTCTAATGCACTATAACCATCATGAAACCACATAAATGACCGTTTTGGGTTGGTCTACATATGTTGTTAAGTGTTAGTGTGTCTCTTAGCTAATTACATCAGAGGTATACATTATAATATATATATACAATTATTAGCTAATATAATCAGTTTTAATGACACCAATGGAACAATTCAGTATTGAATCAGCTGCCCTCTAATGTGTAGTGGCCCAAATTACCCCCTGCTGTTGGCAAACTCACAGTTTGTCTACATTAAGATAAATTAAAGCGTAGCGTCAGTTCTGGCAGGTCACATTAGTCAAGCTTGCATCAGTGACTCTCAGCTGATACACGTTTACCTATGGGAATTTGATGCCTATCACAGTATTATCAGCACCTATCGCGTTTCTCAGAAGCTAATTTCTCCTCTATCTCCAGCTCCTCCTCTCGTCCAGTCAGTATGGCATTCTGATTCCCCTTGAATCAGTATAAAATCTCGAATTATGTTGTACTTCAAAATCTTGAATTAATGATATCTGCAAAACATTCATGTTGGTGCTGTTCTGTTTACCCTATTGCTGCTCTCCTTGCTTTTATCCATGCTCTTATCTTATCCATCCAACCATACCGCCAAACCTAACTGTATCCTGATTGTCAATCGTATTTGACGATAGTGGTCCTGACAGAACTAAAGTTTAACAAAACAGTTTTTTTTTTCTTCTCTCACATATTTTGTCTGTATGTATTTCAGTCTCAGAAGAGGACCACAGCGACAGGTCCTGCTTCGCCTGCATCTTGCTGAGCCACGGCGAGGAGGGCATGATTTACGGCACGGATGGAGCCATTCCCATCAAGAGCATGACCTCGCTCTTCAAAGGAGACATGTGCAAGAGCCTCGTGGGCAAGCCAAAGCTCTTTTTCATCCAGGTAAGAGGAGCAGGGCTACAGGAGGATTTGGGGAAGAGAAAGGATGATGAGGAAGAAGTGAAGGAGGAGAAATTGGAGCAACTCCAGACAACGGTGTCTATTGTTTTAATGCTATTTCAGTCCCACCATACCCGGAGTGAACCTGTTTTTTGAAGTGCACTCTAGGCAGATATTGACATGGCCGTGTGTTTTCACCGGCAGGCTTGTCGGGGTTCAGAATTTGATGATGGCATACAGACTGACTCAGGGCCGTCCAATGACACGATAGAGACAGATGCCAATCCAAGACACAAGATTCCGGTAGAGGCAGACTTCCTGTTCGCATATTCAACTGTGCCAGGTAATTTTTCTTCTCTTTGTCATGGAATGCAGGATGTTTTGTCTCAGAGGGTACCATGAAAAAAATGGCAAGAAAATTTCTTCTTTTTAGTGACTCAAAAATATATAGTATGAGCAAAGATTACTTTTATGATTCAATCAAAAAGAATCACAAACGAAGGAGTTGATAAATATATAAACATATAATGTTACAAACGATTCCTGATCTTTTTAACTGTCTCTGTTTCCACAAAAGTAATAATCGGCACAACCGTTTTTAACTTTGATAATAGTAAAAAAAAAATGTTTCTTGAGTGCCAAATCAGCATCAGAATGATTTCTGAAGGATCATGGGACGCTGAATCCTGGGGAAGTGGTTGCTTGAAATTCAAGTACATAAAAATATGACTTTTTTTTTTTTTTCAAATAAATGCATCCATAATGAGCATAAGAGGCTTCTTTCATAAAAAAACAACAACTTTTGAACAGAAGTGTATATTTGTACAAGTGTGTTTCATATTTAAAGGTGCAGTGTGGGATTTTTAGCGACATCTAGCGGTTCGGTTGCGAGTTTGCACCAGGTTTGCAATAAGGGCTCAGCCCACTGCTCACCCCTCCCTTTCGAAGAAGCTACAGTTGCTAAAACGGCTGAGAAAGGAGTGTGTAAGACAAGAGTGTGTAACATTGTCATTGTTTCTGTACCACAGTCTATTATAAACCACATCATGGATAAAGTTTTACCAAGCCATAGTCAGGTGAGGATCAAGGGTCTTAATATATAATATAATATAATAAAATAAAATATAATATAATATAATAATAGTAATCAGCTGATTGCCTCAAAACGTAACCAGCAGCACATTTCTCCCAACATAGCAAACAAACCCATAATACGGCGAAGGAGGAGAACCACATGAAACTATCCAGCTATATATGTTTTCTAACGGGGTAGTAAAAGTTTAGCTGGCTAATATGAGGTGTTACTGTGGACAGTACTGAACTGGGTAAAGCGTAGCCTTGTTTATACTCGACACGTCCGCATGAGCCCAAATATGCAAGCGGCAAAAATGACATGATTGTAACAGCCCGCGCCTCCGCATCCCATAGACACCATTTACTACACACAATAGGCTTTTTTCTCTGATTTTGAAAACTCTTCGCGATCGTCTTAGATCTCTTACAAGATCGACGGGTTAGTGATTCCCGTAACATATTGTTTTGAGGTCAATGACATGAGTACTAATAAGCTGTCTCACGAACGCAACAGCACATTTATCCCCACATAACAAACCCATAACACAGCGAGGGAGAACTAAGTTGCATGAAACAATCCCAACTACATATTTTACACCACTCACAAGGGAAAAGTCACTACTCACGGTGTTTATGGCTAGCTTCCAGTTTTCTGCTGCTTCTCTTCCAAGGTAGTGATGAAACATGATTCCTGCGGTTATGGAGATAGAAATGTCTCATTCTAAGATAATAAAAACATTACGGTTCATTAAGTTCTTTATACACCACTGAAAACATAGTTATGGATGTCATATTGCAATTCTGTTAATAGATACTCAACTTTTTTACACATTGCACCTTTAAGCGAAATTGATATTAAAACAGAAATATATGACAATTGAATCAATTTGAATCAAGTCAAGAGGTTGTGAATCTAAAAATCTCAATCTGATTAGATACCCATCCCTGGGTACATCCTGTTGGTTTTAACATTCTTCCACATTTGTTCTCACAGGTTACTACTCCTGGAGGAATCCAGGGCGAGGGTCCTGGTTTGTCCAGGCCCTCTGTAACGTTCTTGATGAGTTTGGCAAGCAAC
This sequence comes from Pimephales promelas, assembly GCF_988280905.1. Taxonomy (NCBI): domain Eukaryota; kingdom Metazoa; phylum Chordata; class Actinopteri; order Cypriniformes; family Leuciscidae; genus Pimephales; species Pimephales promelas. The sequence goes on along the minus strand of NC_142785.1, from coordinate 24,238,454 downwards.
TTGAGATCATGCAGATCCTCACACGGGTCAACTACAAGGTGGCCACCAGCTTCGAGTCCTGGTCAGAGGACCCTCGTTTTAGCGAGAAGAAACAGATACCTTGTGTGGTGTCCATGTTGACTAAAGAGCTCTACTTCAACTGATCGGAGTCGACCATCTTCACATGCTGTGCTCCGTCTGCCTTTTCTCAGCACACAAGGACATTATAGTAGAACACTTTTAATTTGTTATCTTTTAGCAGTAAATATTAACAGAATTGTTATCCTTTTTTGTCATTGATCCGCCATAAGGAGGGAAACCTCAGTCTAATACTTGAGCAAAATATTTTTACGGTGCACATTTTTGGATGGCAGGCAGCAAAGACACATCAGGTGTACAAAGACTGACCACTGACTGAATTCACTCGACCAAGTGGTCACAACATTCAAGGATAATCCCAGATGGAAGTTTGTGTGTGAAAGCAATTTTTACCTGTTATGCTGTGCATCCAGACACGGAAAAGGTCTTCCTCTGTGCTACTTCCTGTTCCAGTTCACTGCCTTCTCAGTGCATGTTCTATTTCAACTTCCTCAGAGTATTCCAGAAAACAGTGATGTCATGTATGATCTTTGTCAACTGGCAGTGTAAAATATCCATGTTGCTTTGCCAACTTTGAAAGTTTGCTGCCCTTTTTAACCTACAAGATACAACTCTTTTTGGATATGAATGAAAAAATCTTTGTTAAAAATGTATATATGGTGCTTGAAAAAGACACGCCATATCACAAACAAAAAAAAATTGCTGTTGTTCTGTTTTATATTTATAAGTAGAAAAACTATAACTCTATTTATAAATGACCATTTGTAGCATTTCAGTTTGGTTTGGTTTGGTTTGGTTATTCCAGAATGCTCTTCAAAGGGGGTCAGAGAAAGAGCATGTATGGAAATGGAGTGACAAATAGTGAAGTAATGCTGACACCTGACTGGTTTTAGAAGCTATTCATTTATCCCTCGCTGGTTAGTTTGCATTCACTGTAAAAAACTAAATCAGATCTTCATGCATCCCATGTATTTTGAGCACACTGTAGCTTTAAAGTCTTCATGCAGTATTTACTGATGTTTTGTACCGAATCCGTCGATAATCTACAGAGGCAGCTATTGAATTACTGGTGACCATTTTAACCATTTATCATCCATCTGACCTAACGTGCTGTTTGAACCTGGATGGAAGGTTCTGATGTGTTCAGAGCTTGTCTTTGATTTCGTCCTACATTTTTTTTTTCTTCCTTTTGGTTCTTCCTGTATTCTCATTCTCAGTTATTGATTGTTCATTCAGATCACACACTAAATCTGCCAGCCTGTGCAAGCAACCAGAAAGGCCTTCTTTTCTTTATGCATGGATTATTAGTGAAGTGCTCAAACTATATTAAAGGAAATGTCAGCTCCACGTTTTGAAATGGAAAACGATTTTTATTTAGAAATTTATACCACATCGATTTTAAATTTAAATGCTTTACTGTGGTAATAGGAATGTTTATAAAAAATACTTGATATTTTTGGCACAAGTGCTCTGATTTTTATTTAATGTTTTTACATTGTGTCAACATTACATTGTATAAAGTGGGGTTGATTTTTGTTTAAATTACTTCAAATGAATGCCTTTGTAAGCCTAATTTTATTGTATTAAAAAACTTTATTGAACTCTTGTCATTTTTTTTATTAATACTTCTAGGCTATGCACTACTCTTAAATTCCCCCTGTGATGAAAATCAAGTATTTTGTCCAGTGATTTTTTAAGACAGTCTAAAAAAAAAATGCAGTTTGAAATCGCTTGTGTTACTTACGTCACAAACTACCTTGTAACCAATCACGTCATCATGTGATGTGACCACATTTACTAAATGAGACAAGGATGTAGAGTTACATTAAGTTATTTTAAGGTGTGACTGATTCTTTTATCAAATATCTCCTTTTGGTGAGTTAAGGTATAAAATGATTGACAGGGGGACGTTTAGAAGTTTTGGGTAAGATGTTTTTGAAACATGTCTTATGTTCACCAAGGATGCATTTATTTGGGAAAAAATACAATACTAAAAACAGTTATACAGGAAAATATCATTACAATTTAAAATAACTTTTTTCTACTTATATATATTATCCTCTCTGCCAATCTGCCTCTACAGCACGATTTCACTATCCAGCTAGATTCTTCCTCAATCACCCCATCAAGGTCAGTTATCGCAAGGTCAGTCTACTCCAAGATTTCTCACTCAGAAATCTTGGAGTAATCTTTGACGATCAGCTGACCTTCACAGACCACATTACAAAGACAGTTAGATCATGCAGGTTTGCTATGCACAACATCAGGACAATCAGGCCTTTCCTAACTGAGCAGGCGACACAGCTTCTTGTCCAGGCCCTGGTCATTTCTAGGCTTGATTACTGCAATGCTCTTCTGGCTGGACTTCCATCATGTGCAACTAAACCTCTACAAATGATCCAGAATGCTCGTCTGGTCTTCTATGAGCCCAAAAGGGCCTACGTCACTCCTCTGTTCATCCCTGTACTGGCTACCACTCACATCAAGTTCAAGGTATTGACACTTGCCTACATATTGACCACAGGATCAGCTCCCTCCTACTTCCACTCATTACTACAAGTCTACATCCCAACCAGAAGCCTACGATCAGTCGCAAGTAGGTTTAGGTGTGGGGTAGGGTAGGGTAGTCTCATATTAACGCTAAAGGATTTATGATGCCTTGGGTTCGCGTGTTATATTAACGATAAAGTGTGCCATGTGCGTAGTATTTCACCGTTTTGTCATATAGCGTCACGTATATGACGCTAAAGGATGAGAATGGGCTGAAATGTAAATGTATTTGCGCTGCAAAACACTTTATATTATTTTCGGGACGAAAGAACAGCATTTATTTGATCTTGTGAAAAATTATGTCTTTACCTTTGGTAAATGTAATGTCTCCTTGCTGAATCAATATATATATATATATATATATATATGACCCCAAATGTTTGAATGGTAATTTAACTTGGGGAAAACATAGTGACATGTAAACTCATATTTTCCCATTTATACTGTACGGTAAAATAATACAAAAAAAGGGCGCCGATGATTTTATACGTTCTAGCAATAATCAAATGAGGAACAAGACAAAGCTAAGGAACATTTTCCGACTGAATCTACACTTAAAAACAACCTCTTTCACATAAATGAACTCAGTCCCAAACCTTCATTGGTTGTCTATCACAAGGTGGGGGAGGATTTCGAGGCATCGCAAATCAGCAGCGGTTTACTATTTGTCCCCTGGTTCTCATGGCCAGGACATACAGCCTGGTAGAGTGTGTCTGTGAAGGTTCCTGCACAAAAACTGTACAAGGGCGTCATGGTGTCTGCCCCCAAGAAACAAATCAAACCTCCCTCTGAGCTGGAGAAGATGCCAATGCTCTGGAAGGTTCTCCCACTTACATGGGTTAGCTCATGGGAAACGCCATTGTGCCAGGCTGTGTAGTCGCCATTGAAATACTCAACACACCATGACGTTGGGCCCCGTCCCAACCAGCAGTCCTCCTCTCGGCCCTTCCTGGGGATTTTAGAGTAAGTGAGGCCTAGTTCCCAGTATGTCTTTCCAGCAACCTGCACTTCCCAGTAGTTGCGAACATCCGTGAAGCTCTTTCGGCTAATCACATTCAGGGTGGTGTCAAATCGAGAGGGATTTTCAGATACTTCCTGCCAGGTATCAGTGTAAGAGACTGAGTCACCCTCAGGGGAAACAATCAGTTTTGGGTGAGCAGAGTCAGGATCCAGAACAACATCTTGGGCATCTGAAAAATGGAAAAATAAGACTCTATAAATAGAAACAAATTCTCTGAGGTGCTAGGTACAGGTTTAGCAGGGGTTAGAAAGATTTAAAAAAAAAACTTTGAAGGAATGTTTGCTTTAGCTGTACATACTAAAGGCACTAGAGTAATTCCCATGTGAAAATGTTAAGATCCTCACAGCTTTGGAAGAGTTTCTTGGTGACAGGAACCTGGGAACGTATGAACAGTAGCAGGTTGATGGTTAAGCAGAGCAGCTGTTCACTCTTAAATTCATCCATCTGTATTAACTCTGGATCGGTCAGCTTCAGAGTCTCCATTATTCTATAAACAAGGAAGAATATGTGCAGAAAAATGAACATGCCAGACAAGAAGGAAGTGTTGTGCAGAAAATTCAGATTGCATGCTTGATTTAATGCTTGGCCCATTTCCGTCCGACAGATTTCTCAAAACAAGAAAAAGTAAAAAAATTCCAGTAACTTTAGAGTGTTGCATACTTATTGCTTATACTAGCTTAAATTTACTTATACTAGCTTAAATTTCCACAATGTGCAAGCTAGAAACCAAATTCCCAAAACTGCAACATTACTTACCTTTCTTCCACCTCTGACATCTGTAAGTAAGAAAGAGGTGGAGATATGAGGGTTGAAAAGGTAAGCTATTTGTAGAACATTCACACTGCAGATGCCTTCATTTATCAATGGAGCAGCACTTTAATCCAAAGCAATTGGCAAAGCAATTGTGCTACAACTTTTTTTTATAAAAAAGTAAAAATATAAATAACAATCTTTCATTCTAAAGACTGATCAGAAATCATGAAATCAATTAATTGATTTTAATTTAATTAAAGTAATTATTGAATTCTACTGATGGCACTACAGTTCTTAATGAGTATGAAAATAATCTATAATTTTGTGGAAAATTCAATTAATCTCTAAAATAGTTTCATAATAGTAAAATAAGTACCTTTTAGTTTTATAATACTCCTTAAGTATAAACATTTTTAATTCTCCAAACTTGACATATTGTTCCCTTATACTTACAGTCGTACGCTGTAAAAAAAATGTTCATGATTTGTAACCACAACATTTTTTCTTTTGTCAAATCAACTTAAATAATTAATGTGGTTCAGATAACATAATATTTTGAGTTTCTGATGATAAAATCAATCTCCTTCATTGTATTAACTAAATTTTTCCATTTGAATGAACTTAAAATTAAGGCAACCAGGTTACTTCATTTTTTTAAGTTAAACCAACAATATTTTTTTCACAGAGTACATGCAAGTATTTTATAGGTAAACTATAATTACAGAATGTTACACTGTAAATTCCTTTTAATTACAATACTTTCCGGGCTGTAATCTAAAGCGTTACCGGAAAAAATACATACTTTCAACGCTGCCTTTATATTTGATGAATTGCATTTGGTGGTCCTATATATAAAATATTTTTGAAATATTTGGTTACTACCTCAGCTATATAGTATTTCCACCAAAAAATGTGCTACAACAGAAAACGCACCTTCTCTTGAGCCAGATGTTGATCTTTCTCCATCTGTGCAGATAGTTCAGCGAGCTGCTGATCGATTTCCAGCGTGAGGCGGTAGCACTTCTCAATGCTGTCCTCAACAGTTCTCTCCATGCCCTCCGTCTCAAGATCCAACTGACTTAGTGTAATTCTAAGATCCTCATCCAAAACCCTCTTCATGTCATCATATTTTTGCTTAATCTTCTTTTTTAGAGTTGCAGTCTTGCTCTGTGGAATAATAAAAGATACTCAAGATACAACAAACCCGACTGCCATATCCAAAGCTTTGCATTTATCGTACTTACAGACGTTAATGGAAGTATCAGCAACTTACATTGAAGTCAGATTGTTTTGACGACAGCTTCTTCATTCGGAAAGCCAGAATGTCTCTTTGTCTCTTCAGGAGCCCCTGATGTTTTATTGGGGTGTCCTTGAATGTGACATTTCAAAAGTCAAAATCAAGTTGAAAATATCCATCATAATGAATAGAAATGAGCTGAAGATTTACCTGGGTTTGTGTCTTCATCATTGACTTCTCAACTCCAATCAACCAGTTCTTCACTTAATAGGTTTGGTTTTCTTTCCAGTCTTGTTGTCCACTGGCAAACGACTAGCCTAAGCCCCAAACTTTGAGCTTTATACTGTACGGTTAGGATGCCAAGAATAGGGGAGGGGTGATGGTCCATCTGTTGTTCCTGTGCCCTGGGAAGTATTCGCATTGTACAACTGTGGTCTGTAAATCTGGCTAAAGGACTGAAGGAGCTGTACTAGGCCTACTGTAGTCTGAATACATTGTGCCCAAAAGAGAAGGGAAGCAGCACTTCTAGCCAAACAAAACATCTATTTATATCACCGTTTCAACAAGTGTTGATGCATGTGTCGCAACAACTAATATTTAGATGTTTAAATCAGGGTGTCCAGTTTAAGGGAAAACTTAACAAGGTTGCTCTTACTGAATCTACAGATACGTTGTAGTTGTAAGTTATAAGTTTTGCATGTTTTACGTTTGCGTGTCGCAACTGGGTCAAATTCTAAATAGTTCAGAAGCACTTATGGAGCAGGTAGCACTAAGTATAGGCTTCAGCCATGACCCTGTTAGCATTTGTAATGACTGATGAATTGCGTATGAGCAGGAATGTTTGGATCGAGGCCTGTGCCAAGCCACCTGCAGCTGCCAATTTCCAGTCACAACTGGCCAATTTCCAGTCACAGTCCCATCAAATGACTATTCAGCCACACACCATTGGATGAGTAGGCGTGCATGGGAACTGACGTGGGTTGGCGATGACTCTTTGATTGAGAACCTTTTAAGTATGGCTGGAAATTAGGGCAGGGGTTTTTACACAGTGTAAGGTAAGGTGTCAGGTTATCATCACCAAGTTTTTTGAAGTTGACTTCTGGAATGTAGAAGAACAATGTTTGTCTGGATTTCACCTTTGCATAAATCATAGAAATATGCTGAAACTGATAGATGTGTTAAACGACACTGTGACCGCACAACAGTACAAGTGTACTTTTCCATCTGCGCTCCGTCTGAGATGAAATGGAAAAACAACAACCTACAGTTATCGCTTACATAAAAAAATACCACATTTTGTATTTTTATGTGAAATCATTTGAGGTAATTTCCTTGGTATTTTATTTCAGAGTAAAAATACTGTCAAAAGTATTTACCAAACACGACAAAATACGTGTTTGGTAATTACTAATTTTCTTCAATACAATGTAATAGTGTTAAAGACCAGAGATTAAGAGCAAATTCATATGCATATGCACATTGTGAGTTAGGTGGAGATTTTTTGTGAGTTCACCTGTGCGTACAAATACAAAATAATCCACACAATTATTAATGAATGAGATCCTAAGGCTCTGTTTGTTTGAAAATCCAGACTATCTCCAGACATCAACTTTATGTAAGTTCAGGGCGGGGCTATCTGTTTTTTTGACCAATGGCAGACGGGAGGTGTTCGGGAAATATATAAGTGGTGGGAGAAGTGACTTCACCTTCAATGTCAGACTGTAAGTCTGGTAATAACATGCAATCTGCACCAATAATGTATATTGCAGAGATAACACATAGTCACACTATTTGAATAGTGAGTACATAAAGTGAGTTTAAACATGACAATAGTGGTTTCTTGTAGACAACTTCTTGCTGCTTTCTATTTGTTGTCCAAGCACAAAACTAAATATGTTTAAATCACCGCCTTCCTTGTGACATCACTTCTAAGGATTCACACCTTGGCATAAACTTCCTCATATTATTTTAATCACATGTTGTGTTCTCACAGACAGGGAGCGTCTATCTCAGGTACAGAAATTGTTTCGTTTTTCTGTCATATAAAATATTACAATCATAATTTTGATTGCTACAGCAGAAGAGGTCAAGCTAAGAAATTGTGTTGTCTGATTTACATAATTTAAGGTAGCATCAATGATAGTGAGCTAAATCAAAATTATTTATTAATATACTACCTGAACAAATATTTCAAACAAAACTATATTTAGGTCAGGAATAGTGTGTGTCCTGGTAAACTCTACTTTATGGGGATAAAAATGTCCCCACAAAGAGGGCAATATTGAAAATCCAAAAACAGCTTATAAATCATACAAAGTGATGTTTTTTTTTTTTTGAAAATGTAAAAATGCAGAAAGTTTTCTTTGCTGGTTTGGGGATTGGGTTAGCGTACGGGGATAGAGTATACAGTTTGTACAGTATACAAATCATTATGTCTAAGGAAAGTCCCCACACAAAACACTTGTGGATGTGGCTTTGGAGGCCAGGTCCTACTGTAACAGTTTAAATGTCCCATTAAAGAACATCTAGAATTTCAAACATTTGGCAGTTGAAATCATTCATCATGCTGAATATGCTAAAGTAACAACAGCTTGTTCTCTTCCTATGCTTATACTCACAGCATTCTATTACTCACCACAACGGTACAATGGCAGGTATGTCCTTTTAAATGTCTCTGATGGACATTATTGTCATAACATAAGGCATATTTTTGATACATGATTCGTCTCTGCAGATAAAACCTATGCATTTTACATACATGGTGCAGAGGAGCAAATTTGTTCTGGATATCTTTACAAATCTCCCCCAGAGAATCTGTTCAAGTCTCAGGTATGTTTCTCTAAAGGAGCAGAACAGGTTCTGTTGAGCATTAATGGGAGACTCCCTTTGTCAATTTCTCTCATGCTGTATTTTTTACAGAAATCGTGGAAACGGAGGTTTTTTGTTCTTCTAAAGTACAGTAACAACATATTCCAGCTTAAGTACTATAAAAATGAAGAAAAGAACAAACCACTTGGAGACATTGACTTGTCTAAGTACGTTCAATAATTGTATGTCACCCCCCCCCCCCAAACACACAAACAACCTGTCTGTCAACCATCCAGAGTACCTTAGCAACATTGTATCTTATCTAACATCATACACTGTAAAAAAAAATGATGTTTAAAAAAGTTATGACGACATATGATTTTACGTTGCTTCATCTCACCAAAAAATGTTAAGCAATTTTCAACTTTCAATTTAAATTTTAAGATGAGTTTAATGTAATTTAAGTTGAAATGACAGAACCATCCAAGTTGATTGTACTTAATATAGTTTGTCTTGACAAACGTTCTTTAAACAATCACTATTGGACAGTAAGGCTGCAGAAGAGAACATCTGTTTTTCTGCCTTTCCTGCAGGATCACATTCATGTTCTTAAAGCCCGAGATGGATAATAAGTGGAACTGGATTCAAAACCATTTCAGATGTTCTCCTTCGTGTGTATTGTTTATTAGAGTACCGGAAAGAGACTTCTTCCTTATCGGAGAAAACAGGTTTGTCCTGAATGTTTTTGCTTTGTTCAATGGCAGTGATTTATTGTTGTTTTTTGTCATAAATTGAGTGAAAATATCTATTGTAATACTTTAGTTTACAGTCCAATTCTAACTATGAACTAGTTGTTTATAAGCATGCATATTAGGATTATTGGCTGTTTATTAGCACGTAAAAAGCACATATTAATGTCTGAATCTGCGTGACTAAATTCTACAACCCTAACCCAATTTCTAAACTTAACAACTACCCAGCCCAAGGCGTCACCTAACTGACGCCTTGGGAAGCATTTTGACCATGCTTCAATATCTGACGCTTTAGGTAACCCTACCCCCAGGGTTTGGGTAACCCTACCCCCACCCCAGACCTAAACCTACCCGCGTCATCTAACTGACGCTAAAGGGCGCCTAAAGCGTCAAATATTGAAGCATGGTCAAAAGGTGACGCCTTGGGGTGAGAATGCGTTGAACTACCTTACTAACTACTATTAATAAGCAGTAATTGGGAGTTTATTGAGGCAAATGTCGTAGTTAATAGATAGTTAATAGTGAGAATCGGACCCTAACCTAAAGCGTGACCATATAACGTGCCTGATACTTTATGATAAATATAGAGATGACTTTTACAGAAACATATTACTTTTTGTCATTTCTATACATAATCATGATATGATCCGACTATTTTAAAATAGTCTCTGAATGATGCAATATAACATATTTGTGCAGTTGGGAGATGGAAAAATGGTTCACTGCTTTATTTGACATCTTAAATAATCGTCCACACAGACTGTTGGATCCCAAGGTAATGTTTTTTACTTTTCTGACTTGAAAATGCATGCATTTCATACATAATTGTGCATGGTCTGCAAAAAAAATGTCTTAGTAGAATAATTTGAATTAAACATCTGTCACGCAGTCATTTGGGTCGAAGAGACACATCTGGGAACTTCCACAGTCAGAAAACGACGAGCAGGTATATTAGCACATAGAAAGGGGTGTCTGCTAAAAATAGGTCTGGTTTGTGGCCAACTGGTATTTTAGGTTTTATGATCCTTAATGATAATAATAAGTCTTTAGAACTTATGGCAAAGTTTCCCAAGTATTTTTTTAGACTAATTATTTGATCACCTAAGGAGAGTGGCACATAAGTTTCAAAAAATGTGAATCAAGATAAGAATGAGAGGTCACCATAATCAGTCTATCTGGCTCTCATTTCTTCAACCCATACTGATTATATCAAACAAGCTTGGGAAACAAAACAAATTTGCTAATTTTAGAAGAAAAAAAATGCTTCTTGTACTGGGATTTATTCAATCCTTTGCTTTGAGTTCACTCCACTTATTCTGATTATTAATGTACTTAGTTTGCAGCTGTTCAGTATCTAATGATATCATCATATATTGTGTTAATGACAGACAGTTGAGTGGGGTCATGAAACATGTGTTACACATGAGCCGCCATCACATGTGACCCATGAGCCCATCTATGATTCTCCTGCAAAATTCAAAAGTAAAGGTATATGCATGCAAACAACACAAGCGGAAATACAAACATATGATCACAAGTATATTAATAGTTTCACTCTTTTTTTTGCCCGAGACAGAATTGAGAACAGAAAGAAACTGCGAAGATAACGACACAGATGAATTGACAGAATGAGTGCAGAAATGTACTCGTGCAGGCTTCATTCTAAACTCCAGCTTCTTTAACTGTTGTTACTGAGTGCTAATTGTTACAACAGTCTGGAAACAAGACTGAATTTAAGATATATTTGTTGTTTTATTTTCACAGTTCAAGTAGTATGTTGAATGTAAGGTTGAACAGGATTCTTATATGCTAATTCATATTTCGTTTCACTGACTTGCACTAATCCAAAGCAAAAGGAATGTTTATACAGTAGCTTTGCATTGGGAACACTTGATATTCATCTCATTTCGTCGATAATGAGACGAATTGCACAAGTTGCATTAATTTACCAAAAATAAAATAAATATGATTAAAGCAAATGACCAAAAGTCAATTATATTAGAACAATGCAGCTTATTATTATTATTTTTTTTAAATATCAGAATGCTTCAGTATAAAGAAAATGATGCAGCTACTGTGTAAATATAGGCTAATAAATGTATATTTAAATATTTTGTTTCAAACAATGTTTCAGTTAGGCCTATATGAAGTTATAATATTACAAATTGTTTCAATACTAATGCATGGTCTTATAAACATTCACCTTGATGTGAAATGTACAGAAAATAAAATCTATAATCTGTTTTAACATGCACACATTTGATTAAAACTATGTTGTGTGTGATATCAAAGTCAATATTTTTCAATATTCAAATGTAAAAGATTTCAGGTATTAATTTTCTTTCATTTAATTTTCTTTCATACCCTGAAATATCCGTTTTTTTTTGTTACTCTGCAAACTCAGTGTATTGCTTTTCTTTAATTCTGTTTTTGTCTTGTACTACGCAGCCTTTTGAAGGTTTCTTATGATAAAAACTTTATACTATATGTTCAATTTATTCCTCAAAATCAATGTTTCCATATATGCTGAAATCATACATTTTCTGAGTAGCTAGTCTTAGTTATGCTGTGACTGATGCTAGATAATTTGTTAATGTTCATTCAAATAGTTAGAAATGTCATGCCATGTTTGCCATTTCTGTTTGTAATATATATAGTTGAATATATATCAGGGCGGGCGGCAGTGGCTCAGTGGTTCATGTGGGTTGTCTAAAAAAACTGAAAGATTGGTGGTTCAATCCAGCAAACAATAAACGGAAAGTGCCTGTTTCAGTGAATATTTGTACTTATTTCTAGTCACAGCTTACTGTAAGTGCATCAGAAACTACATTTGTTTTTGTAGTTTCAAGTTTCCCACAATTCATCAAAGCCATTATGAATACCTAGTTTTTCCTGGAAATTTCTGGACTAATGACCGATACAATCAAAAGGGAGTGACCTTAAACCTGAGATTACATATGACCAGAAACTCCTCCTGTTACCAGCATTACTCTCTGAAAGAAACAAAAGGCCTTAAGCTTCCTCTTAATCTGCCATCATAACACACACGTTGAGAGCTTTTCAGAGGACACTATTTTTACAGAGACACAAGGTAGGACAATAATATTATAGAAAATGGCTACTGTTATGAGGATTCTGCTTTGTGATGCTTGTAAAGAAATAATGCTATTAATAACTAATAAAATAATACTATTCATAACATATTATGAATGAAATATGATGGAGGGTTAATTTCCATAGCATTTTAATTAGTCTTCTCTGAATAGTTTTGTTTTACCAAATCCTAAATGTTGTTTCCATCTGATTGTATCTGAAGTCTGTGCTTAGAGTAAATTTATTTCACATCTATTTTAGCAACAGCGTGAGCAAGTCCAATAAAAATAAAAGTCTAAAATCATTTAGTAAGATGTTATATAACCAAGAAAGACAATTTAATGACAAATTAAATTGAGTGTTAAGCTATCTATGTGTTTAATGTTAATCGGTTTATTCACGTTTCTGCAACAGCAACTGCAAAGTTTTACAAAGAACCAGCAATGCTGGAGGAAGTGTACACTGGATACCTGCACAAGTCCCCTGGTCAACCGGCCTTATTAAAAACCTTTGTACGTCTCATATTGCATTTCAAGTTCAAATTTAAATATCTGCAGTCTGTCAAAGACAGTTTTTATGTTCATGAAACTTAACAGTTTTACCTGGTATATCTGCCACAGAAATCCTGGAAACGCCGTTTCTTTGTGCTCTCCAAGACGGACGAAGACGACTACCATCTGACATATTACACAAACAACGAAAAGAGAGACAAACCTGTGGGAGAGATAAACCTTTCTAAGTAAGTAATAAACTATCACACTTAAAAAAATAAAAACAATATTCTCGCACTATAATGAGAAAGTCTTACTGTTTTAAAGGATCACCTTGATGTTTACTGGCCTAGAGACACATCCGATGCGGGACTGGATTCAGAAACACTTCAAGTGTCCTCCATCCTCTGTGCTGTTCTTGAGGGTGGAAGACGACACACACACACACAGCAGAGACTATTTTCTTATTGGAGAAAACAGGTTTGCAACCATCATTTTGACCATATCTCGCATTGCCGTCACGCACAGTTCCATGAAAGCCAGCAAAAAATAATAATACAAGTCTTCATGAAGTGACTTGGTTTAGAAGAGCAGTAATCATTATACTTCTAAAATAAGTTTTGTTTAAACTTTTAATTTTTATTTCAAAACAACTGATGATGTTTTTTCACCCAAAACATTAGTGGTAAATGTTTTCTGGTATTTTCAGTGATGATGTGGATGGTTGGTGCAAAGCCCTGATTACCCCGAAATCAAATAAACGGAGACATACATTTAACACCATTGAGGTAAACATTAAAATATTTCTCTCTATTCTCTCTCTCTCTATCTTTACACACATGTAACGTATACAGTATATAAACTACCAGTCAAAATATTATTAAAAATTCATATCATTTATTTATTTTCAAGCATTTAAGCATAAGTGTTTTGACCAGTGTTTTAACATCTTAAGAAACCAAAAATCTAAGGGTGTCAAAACTTTTGAGAGGTTGTGCATGCTCACATACTTATCTTTTTCCACAGGACAGCAGATTTGGATCAGATTTAGAGAAGTGTCCAGAACCAAAGTTTGAAGATCAGTCTGATGACCAATATCAATATGTTACCAAGTTCAGCGAGCCTCCAGTACCAGTAGCGCACAAGGTTTTACACATTTACATGTTTCTACACATATGCACACTACTTCCATATGACAAAAACTCAAACTTCAATTTGACAGATTTCAGTTAACGAGGATAAAGATGAGAAGGACAGGAAACAGGATGAATCTCCAGAAAACAGAAATGAATACATGTTCATGGCATCAGTGTAGGTGTTTTAGAGAACTTCTCAACTTAACTAGCATAGTGAAATGTAGGCTACTCTGTTGATAAAATAACATTTTTTGAGAGATTTAATTGAATTGTTCATTTTCTGGGGTCTTTCCTGATAAGGCAAATGGCGTTGGAAGATGTCCAACAGGAGACGGACACTGAATGCATACAGACAAAGTAATTTTGAAGTCTTCTATTCACCTCTTGACATTGCACTATTGTCATCATGGCGGCTTTGAACTGTGTTTTTCTGCTGAATATGTCTAAATGATGTCATTGCTGTTTCACTTTCTTACCTTTTTCCTTAGAATGAGTGCAGATGAGAGACATTCTCTGCCTCGTCTCCTCAACTCCAATGGGAACTGTGCCTCTACAGAGAAGGTCGAGGCGCCTTTAAACAAGAGGTGATTAAACAATAAGTGCATTGTATCAAATGACTTGTTTAATTGTTAGTACACCATAGTGAATACACTTAATATAAAGTGGAACCAACGAAACAATTATTTCAATTTCTTAGTTTCCTTGCTATTTGATTCTCAGCTATGTTTAGCACTAGGTTGTGAAAAAATGTGGCATCTGTTTAATATTGTCAATGCATATTTCTATTCTGTAGTGAAATGCACACACATGTTGAGAAGGAGATCTGCGTTAGTCAAAACAGTCTGAAAAACAGCCTGATCTTGAAACAGGAAGAAGGCAAACCATGGTACCACTCACATTGATACATTATTAGTTACAGTTGTATCCGAATAGAGAAAACTTACGTTGTATTATGTTTCTCATTGTTCTTTGTCTCTCATCCTTTTCCTCTCCAGTGTGTCTGATTGTCGGCAGATTCAGGATTCACATCTATTCCATAAGGGGGATCAAATCCTGGCCTTCAATGACCTGCTAACAGACACAGTAGAAGAGATACAGACATACCTAAGAAGACTAAGCAAGGACAAGGTAAGATAATGATTGCATTTGATGTTTTTCCATCACTAAATTCAGAGATCTATAAATAATGTAACTGAAATTATCTGCAGGTGAAACTCACTATTCGGCGGTTTCCAGGATCCCAGCCTCTGCACTCTGAACCCTTCACATCCCACTGAGGATATGAAACAAAATCGAGTTATTAGAAATATTGTGCACACCTAGTTTCAGATCGAAGGATCTGTTGGAAATTAAAGCTTGTTCATTTGAGTCTAATCATACATGAATGAATGTGAATTGTTTTATTCACCGACATCAAAATACCACTGAGTGAAAGAAATTGATAACATTTAGAGTGTATATGTACATAAAACTGTACGAGTGGTAGAAAGATTCAGTCAAGTATTTTTACAATTATGAAGGTTAACTCACTGTGAAAAATGTTCTAAACTGTTCATGTATTTCAACCTCTTTAAAGCTACACTTTTTACATTTCTAACAGTATGAGATATTTTATATACTGTGTATATACAACTTTACTGTCGTTGTGTATTTCCTTTTGAAAAGCATGCAATCAATGATGTATTGCTCCAAATCATTATACATTGATTTAAATGTTTCAGTCACTCTTTAGATTTATAATTACTGAAGATGTAGACTACCTAATTTATTGATTAATTATTCTCTACAAAAGCATTTGCACATTGTTACACTGTGAATTGTTATTAAAATTTCATAACTCTTAACCCTTGATTGTGTGTGATTGTCA
The DNA here is from genome assembly GCF_988280905.1 of Pimephales promelas. Taxonomy (NCBI): domain Eukaryota; kingdom Metazoa; phylum Chordata; class Actinopteri; order Cypriniformes; family Leuciscidae; genus Pimephales; species Pimephales promelas. The sequence continues at coordinate 24,222,668 of NC_142785.1, read as the reverse complement.
CTTAAACTAGGGATTTAAATATTAGAGCTCAGAGAAACAAGGGATAATCAATGAATTTGAATGAAGAGTTGCATATATACACAACTTTATTGTGCATTGTGTTGAAAACCTTTTTCTTCTAAAGTGTAGGAACTCAGAAGCGAAGACCAGGAGACTTGGTTGTATCTTTTAAGCAGGATTCTTTTGCATCGCTGTAGTTTGCGTCATCCAAAAATCTTAGCCAAGTCTAACTAAAGCAGTATACATTTTAGTTGATATAACTTTCAAGGGGGAGGGGTTACACAAAGGTGGAGACACTGAAACAAAAGCATGCAGATGAGGCATAGGATTCAGCTTGTTACTGGAAATTCCCCAGCCCTGATCTCATCGGCATAGCAGTTATTCAGAGCCTTGAGAGGCTAATCCAATCAGCCTGGCTAGTTTTCTCAAAACGTAACATTATCACGGAGACAAAGCAAAGGGTAGGAGTCTCAGTAATCTGACTCATTTAACTTACAATAGAGAGACCAGGACTAGCAAGATTCTCATGCTTAACAGGTGATGTCATCATCATCATCATCATAACCTTAAAATGTAAAACACAATGTACATAACTTTCTCAGTTTATATTCTATTGTATTGGAACCTAATTAAACATTTTGATAAATTTGTAATCCTACGATTGCAAAGTAAAATAAAGATTTTTGTAAGATATTTAGCCTTTCGATTCTTAAGGTTTCTTATGTTAAAAGTTTTGCTTACTGTAAAATGTTCCAATTTGTCCTCAAAATCAATTGATCTGTATCGGTGCATTCAAATGCAAGATGGGATAAATCAGTGCCAGGTCGGAGATTTGCATGTATTTTTATGCCAAGAATAAGCAAAGTGCAACAATGAAAAGCACCCCTTTCCTTACGTATATACACTAATCAATGATACAATAAAGTTCAATCTTTACATTCTCAGGGACCCTTGACCCAGACTTTTTTTATTATAAAAAGAAATCTAGATTATCAAGTTCTTCAGTAGTTGTGGAACTCGAGAAAATCAGCTGTCAAGGCTATCTTATTCACTTTAATCATCGATTAATATATATATATATATATATATATATATATATATATATATATATATATATACCAGCATGTCTATGGGAAACCGGGAGCTTCTAACCACAAAAATCACTATATTCTGCTATATATGAAGAGTTCAGATGCAAAAGCCTCTAAGTGCCATTTGAAATTTTCTTCTAAAATGATCATTTTTATCAAGCTTGTATATTTAAGTTCAGTAATTTCACTTAAATGGCAATGAAGATTACCTATTAATTGTCATTTAAGTGAAATTACTTTACTTAAATATACAAGCTTGATAAAAATGGTCATTTTAGAAGAAAATTTCAAATGGCACTTAGAGGCTTTTGCATCTGAACTCTTCATATATATAATGGGTTAGGGTTATTCTGCACTATATATAATGGAAAAATTTGTCAGGTTTCAGTGTATATTTGTACATATTTCAGTTATATTTTCCTGCATATGCTCAGAGAAGCTACTTTTTTGTAGTATAACGTTTTCCAGTATACCACAAAGCCTTTATGATCGTCTTGTTTGTCTAGTAATTTCCCCAAACAAATAACTGACATAATCAATAGGGAGGAACCTTGAAACCTGAGCTTAAATATGACCAGAAACTCCTCCTGCTAGCAGCATAACTGGAACTGGAGCATAAAGGAACAAAAGGCATTGAGCTTCCTCCTAGTCTGCCATCATAACACACGTTGAGAGAGCTGAATAACTTTTCAGAGGACACTATTTTTACCGAGACACAAGGTAAGACAATAATATTATAGAATGTCGCTACTGATATGATAATTCTAAAGAAATAATGCTGATACTATTCATTATGAATGAAATATGGATGATGCATTTCCATTGCATTTTTTTTATTTTTGTGGTGACATTTCACTGAATATATATATATATATATATATATATATTACAAAATCAAATGTTTTTTTTAAATACGATTGTATCTGATGTCAGTGCTTACAGTAAAACAACTTAAACATTTCACATCTATTTTAGCACAAAAGCTACGGCATGAACATGTTCAAAAATAAAAGTAAGTTTAATACCTCATGATAAATGTTATAATCAAGAAAGCCTACCACTCAATTTAATTTGTCATTATGTATGTTTAATCCGTATTATTCACGTTTCTGCAGCAGCAACTGCAAAGTTTTACAAAGAACCAGCAATGCTGGAGGAAGTGTACACTGGATACCTGCACAAGTCCCCTGGTCAACCGGCCTTATTAAAAACCTTTGTACGTCTCATATTGCATTTCAAGTTGAAATTTAAATATCTGCAGTCTGTCAAAGACAGTTTTTATGTTCATGAAACTTAACAGTTTTACCTGGTATATCTGCCACAGAAATCCTGGAAACGCCGTTTCTTTGTGCTCTCCAAGACGGGCGAAGACGACTACCATCTGACATATTACACAAACAACGAAAAGAGAGACAAACCTGTGGGAGAGATAAACCTTTCTAAGTAAGTAATACACTATCACACTTAAAAAAATAAAAACAATATTCTCACACTATAATGAGAAAGTCTTACTGTTTTAAAGGATCACCTTGATGTTTACTGGCCTAGAGACACATCCGATGCGGGACTGGATTCAGAAACACTTCAAGTGTCCTCCATCCTCTGTGCTGTTCTTGAGGGTGGAAGACGACACACACACACACAGCAGAGACTATTTTCTTATTGGAGAAAACAGGTTTGCAACCATCATTTTGACCATATCTCGCATTGCCGTCACGCATAGTTCCATGAAAGCCAGCAAAAAATAATAATACAAGTCTTCATGAAGTGACTTGGTTTAGAAGAGCAGTAATCATTATACTTCTAAAATAAGTTGTTTAAACTTTTAATTTTTATTTCAAAACAACTGATGATGTTTTTTCAGCCAAAACATTAGTGGTAAATGTTTTCTGGTATTTTCAGTGATGATGTGGATGGTTGGTGCAAAGCCCTGAATACCGCAAAATCAAATAAACAAAGACATACATTTAACACCATTGAGGTAAACATTAAAATATTTCTCTCTAATCGCTCTCTTTTAATTATATTGTAAATTCTTTGTAATTTGTAATATTATTATAACTTCATACAATTACTTTTAACATCCTAAGAAACAAAAAAATCTAAGTGTGTGAAAACTTTTGAGGGGTTGCTCATCGTTTTTTTTCCCCTCAGGACAACAGAAGTAGATCAACATCTGCACCTCTGAACGGTTCAGAACAAAAGGTTGAAGGTCTGTCTGATGAAAGATGGTCAGCACCTGAATTAATGTTATCTCCTCCACCAACCCCAGGCCATTATGACTATCCTCGCAAGTTCAGCGAACCTCCAGTACCAGTAGAGCTCAAGGTTTTACAAATTTACATTTGCTTCTTTGCAATGTTTTTAAACTTCCATATGACAAAAACTCACTTCAATTCGACAGATTTCAGTTAACGAGGATAAAGATGAGAAGGACGGGAAACAGGATGAAGCTCCAGAGGACAACAATGAATACATGGTCATGGCATCAGTGTAGGTGTTTTCCCCTTAACTGGCATAGTGAAATGTGAAATGTACTCTGTTGATAAAATGCAATTGTCTGAGACATTTAATTAAATTGTGGTCTTTCCTGATTAGGCAAATGGCGTTGGAAGATGTCCAACAGGAGACGGACACTGCATGCATACAGACAAAGTAATTTTGAAGTCTTCTATTCACCTCATGACATTGCACTATTGTGTTAGTTGCACAAGATACAGTTAACTCAGTGCGTGTTGCCGTCTGACACATTGTTCATTCCCCTGAGGCTCAGATGCTACACATAGATGTAATTCTTTGTTTATTGAAAGACTACAAAACAACTCTTATCTTAGCATTGTTGAACATTCTGTTTTGTTGTTTGGAAATGTCTTGCTCATCGTGGATGAATGCTAAGTTTTAGCATTGTTTTAGACTCTTGATACTAGAGAGAAGCAATCATCTCTAACTAGAACGATTAAACAACTATCGTTCTATCATTGTTTGAGCCTTGTTCAACACTAAATTATCTTTAAACCTTTAGTTTAAAATACATTGTTAATAATTTTTTATTATTATTTTGTCTTTTTCAGCACTTCCATTAATGGCCACGAGTCTTCTGTGTGCAATGGTGCCGTCAACCATGATACGGACGATGATAATAAACGGTACATTTTGACTTTAATGCAGTTTTGCTGTCATCATGGCGGCTTTGAACTGTGTTTTTCTGCTGAATATGTCTGAATGATGTCATTGTTATTTCACTTTCTTACCTTTTTCCTTAGAATGAGTGCAGATGAGAGACATTCTCTGCCTCATCTCCTCAACTCCAATGGGAACTGTGCCTCTACAGAGAAGGTCGAGGCGCCTTTAAACAAGAGGTAATTTTTATCATTTCAGTTCACACTTCTCACCCATTAGTCCATTAATTAGTCCCATTAGACGCCTAAAATAAACCCACTTTATATTAGGCGTCTTTAAAAACGTACATCAAAAAATATTAATAGTTGCGTACAGTGTGCTTTTTATGTTCATGCTGTATTGCAAAACACTCTTGCTAAGGTGGGATACGGGTAAGGTTAGGGACAGGTTTGGTCATATGGATAGGCTTAAAAGTGGTTTGAGGTGTAAGAGAAGGGTCAACACTATCATTGTAATTTGTTATTTGTTATATTCAGTTGTAATTACATGCAGATTTTTTTTACAATGTACTTACACAATAAGTGCATCGTTTCAAATGATTTGTTTAAATGTAAGTACTGTACATCATAGTTAAAGACGCTTAATATAAAGTGGGACCAAGGAAACAATTTCTATATATTTTTTTTTGCCATTTGATTTTCAGCTATATTTAGCACTAAGGTTGTGAAAAATGTGGCATCTGCTTGAGTATCATCAATGTAAATTTCTAATTGTAGTGAAATACGAACACATGTTGAGAAGAAGATCTGCGTTCGTCAAAACAGTCTGAAAAAACCTGATCTTGAAACAGGAAGAAGCCAAATCATGGTACCACTCTCATTTATAAATAATTAGTTATTACAGTTGTATCCGAATAGAGAAAACTTGAACATGAGTACAAAAGAAGAACTTACATTGTATTATGTTTCTCATTGTTCTTTGTCTCTGATCCTTTTCCTCTCCAGTGTGTCTGATTGTCGGCAAATCTAGGATTCACATCTATTCCATAAGGGGGATCAAATCCTGGCCTTCGATGACCTGCTAACAGACACAGAAATACAGATATATAAGCAAGTCACTAAATTCAGAGATCTATAATTATAAGTATAAATACTATTGTATGTACATAAAACTGTATAAGTTGTAGTGGGTATTAGTCCTGTCTCCTCTCTACCAGTAAGCTGGTGTGTGGTGGGCATTCTGGTGCAATATGGCTGCCGTCGCGTAATGCAGCACATTGGTGGTGTTTGAGGAGATTACCCCTTTGTAAAGCGCTTTGAGTACCCAGAAAAGTGCTATATAAATTTAAAGAATTATGTTTGATTATGTCAAGAACAAGAGTCAAGTATTACATTATAACAAGTATGAACTGAAGGTGGTAAAAACTGGAACTGAATCGTGGTAAAAAAAAATGTTCATGTATTTTAACCTCTTTAAAGCTGCACTTTTTTCCCCTTAATGGAACATGGGGGTGGAAAAAATATGAGATGGGAGGAAAAGTAAGTAAATGCTATTGCGCTTCCTCCTCAAAACACTTTAGTGTTCCCTGGAGAAACTTTGCATTTGCTCACACATCTTACAGTATGTGTTCTTTGTAAGCAAACGCAAAGTTTCTCGGGGGAACACAAAACAATTGCCAGCGAACTCAATAGCATTGACAATAATGTTTACTCCTATCTCCCTTTTTTCTTCATGTCCCTTTAAAGGCTCCGCACTTTTTATAATTCTAACAGTATGAGATACTTTATATACTGTGTATATACAACTTTACTGTCATTGTGTATTTCATTTTGAAAAGCATGTAATCAATGATGTCTTGCTCCAAATCATTATACATTGATTTAAATGTTTTAGTCACAATTTATGGATTACTGAAAAAGTAGCCTATATAGCTGTACTGTACCAGCATGTATTTGCACATTGTTACGCTGTGAAATGTTATTAAACTTTTATAATTCTTAACATTGTGTGTTTATTAAAAACTATCGATTAAATGAATAGAGGAGGTTACAATTGGTATAATCAATGGATTTTAATGATCAGTTGGATGTGTGTATTGTGCATGTCAAAGTAAAAGTAATAAAGATTGTTGTATTTAATAGATTAACTGAATTAATTTCTAAACATGAATGCACACAGCAACTGGTATCTGAAGCGTTCATATGAGCGCTCTTCACGAGTGAAGGGGGTGGATTGGAATCCACTGCTGCTTCATGAGTCTCTAAATATCAAAAATGACTTCTCTAGGCTTGTGAGATTTTACTTTGTAATAGAAGTTACCAGTGTGATTACTGAATTGCTTCATTGTATTCTTTAATGTCTGTATTTGATATCTGAATCCAGTAACTGCTCGTTTAGCCCGGCTTCCAGAAATGAAATAGGGACTTGTTTTGTGTTTGAAAAAGGTCTTCAACATGTTAAAACATATAGGGGTCAATAGAGTGCCCGAAGCGATGGCGTCACTTTGTAGGACAAAATGGGTATGGATTCCCTCGATCGAAAAACAATGCATTTTCCCCATAGACTTTTGGAAAAATAAGAAAAATACTCATAATAAAATCCCCAGCAATGATGTTGACTTATGAATTTGCACATGGTTTGTCTTAAAGCATATTTTAAAAACCATAGACATATAAACAACATTTAAAGCTTGATTTTCACCACAGGTGGGCTTTAAAAGATTGGCCTATACAACTACCAATGTGGGGTCAAAATATTGTTTGTTCCTACTAAAAATCAAACATGGCTCATGGGTAAATCCGATATTATAAAATAATGTTAAGTGAATCCTGTTGAATATGGTAATCTTTTATGATATTTAGTACTTATAATGTGGTATGTTATAAGTACTATATCTAATAACTATAACTATGAGTTTATTCATGTGTATGACTGATAGTATCCACAACCAAATTCTTATTACATTAACTCAGTGAATGAAACATGATAAACAGAACTCAGATGTTGTTGTTTGATTCTCTGAGGGACTTTAAAAAAAAAAAGAAAAAAAAAAAGCATCTAACAAGAAACTCCTCCTACTCTTCAAATCACAGCCAAGAACAGAGATCTGTAGCTCTATCGTAAACTTTCATCATGCATTTTCACTGTCTCGGAGTAAAACCAGTTTTTTCACATCCTGTAACAAGCATATGCATTTTAAAGTGCTGAAAGTGACATAACTCAATAATTAGCATTGCATAAATCATACTGTAGGTGTTTTTAATTTCTGCAGCAATTTAATGCTTTTCTAATTTTATAGTATCTATAAAGACAAAAGATTTTTCAGTATTGAAATATAAAGACAGACACAAACACAAATACCCTGGCAGAGCCCCCGGGGCTGTCACAATCCCCACTAGATTAGTCATGCATTATCTGGTGGTTTTGACAACCAAAACAAATGATAGGATGTGGTTGCTTGAGACTGGCAGAGGGACATTTTACCTGAGTGAATAACCAGAATTTCCACCTTCTCCATCCAGGCCAGGGACAAAACACGTCCAGATCTGCACTACTATCATGAAATGATCACGCAGCAGAGGACACCTGCTATAGCAACACACATATAACATCCTGGATGAGTAAAGGTAAACAAAACAGGAATGTTGTTAGAAACCAATTAATAACGGGTTCGATACTGAAAAGTCACTGAACCGGAGACACTATTTCTGTGTCAGAACACAATACCCATTTAAACAGGCATAGGATCAATTAAATGTTTCATACTCTATGATGGACCCACCCAAATGACACCCATGCAGAGAAATTAACAAATAAAAATGAATTATAAACAATTGTGATTGTGTTTTTCCATTAAGGATACGTCACTGGAATGCAGTAAAATTCATCCAATAAGATTAACTGGAAACACAATAGAGAATATTATAATAATTTACATATTGCATGCATATAAATGTACAATTTAGAGAGAATTTGAAGTTGCACCATTTATTCATCTATGGGGTTTCTTAGAACATGCCTTGATCTGTATATGACATAGTGCCGTAATGGGTCTGCAGAAACCTTTTCCATCGCAGAAAATGACAGGTTGTTTCCTCATTGAAGAAAGCAGGTTTGTCAGGGAATCTATGGCTCACATCCAAGAAACTTTACTGGAAGACAAAGAAAAAAAAAAAAGAAAAAAAAACATTCTGTATTATGCAAATTTAACACCAAGTTAAATAATCAAAATGCATGCAAGTTGCACAATTTTGTAATGTGATTAGATTTGCTGCTGATGCATTTAGGTGAAACAAGAACTATTGCATTATATTTCATGTTAAAATGACCCCTCTTCAAGATACTTTTCTAGCAAAGCAGTTTTTCATTACAAATAACTATAGACCAGTAGTTTTATCAAAGGCATTTTTCTGGTAGGTGGATAGTTCAACGCCTTTCTCAAATCTCAAATCAATGGGCTGAAAAATGCTTCTAAATACAGCATCACCTATTTCCTTCCGGGCATGATTTAAAAACAACTTGTGAGAACCGATTGTTTATCCATAGAAATAAACTGTGGTAGTAAAATACACAAGTCTTGAAGAATATAAAGATATTGCTAATGACACTTTTTTTTTTCAACATTAATTTTACATTTAGTTGTAGTCACAGGATTCCTCTAAAACAGAGTTTTCTTCTAGATGAAACCATATTGGCCAATGGCTTTACTGATACATTAATTCTAAAGATCAAATGAATATCATACACTGACTACTGGAAATCATGTAATACTACACAAAGGTTTGAGGTTAGTAAGATTTTTTTTTTTTTTTAAAGAAAGTACTATTTTTATTAAGCAAGGATTTATTAATGTGATGAAAAGTGACAATGTAGAAGTTTGCTACAAAAAATGATATTCATTTTCCATTAATCAGAAAATCAGAAAAATGTTTCCACAAAAATATTAAGCAGCAAATCAGCATATTAGAATTATTTCTGAAAGATCATGAAACACTGAAAACTGGAGTAATGGATGCAGAGAATTAAGCTTTGCCATCACAGGAATAAATAACAATTTAAAATATATTAAAATAGAATACAGTCATTTTAAATTGTAAAAACCTTCCAACCAAGATTTCTTTTTACATTTGGTAGTGTGTATTTCTGGAGCCAAGATTTGATAATGCAAAAAGGTGTGTCCTTATTCTCACATATTGTTCCCATCAGTTTTGTCAGAATGTTTTTTTGTACAACACAGATACAACTGATTACCAGTCACCACACACCCACAAAACATTTTTCAACACTTTTTTGTGCATATTTGCAAATTTCCTTACATATATATATATATATATATATATATATATATATATATATTTTATTATTATTATTTTTAAATAATGTTTTAGTCTAATATTGTAACCATAATTTGACTTCAGTAAAAAAAAAAATTGCATGAACAAAACATTTCCTTTTATTAGCTTATCGCTTATCAAAACTGTGTTGTTACTCTATCTATCTATAAAGACGATTTAGCATAGGAGGAGTGCTGTCATCTTTTACCTGATGACTGATATCTAGTGGGTTTTTTTTTCTTCTTTATCTCGTGTGGAAAATTTGAATTGATGTAAACAAACGCCCAAAAATGCACACACACAATATGCTTCATTGAGTTAGAATGTTACGTTAACACCATGTCTACAAAGGACACGAGCGGGGTGAATCGACGCAACAATGCAACCAATTATAATTAATGATGCGGTCTACACTGGATGTGGTGCGGCACAGCACAGCACGACAACAAATTACCATCAGTAAACTGATACCTCATGACGTATATTCCAAGCACATATGATACTTCTGCTTTGTCGCGTCCAGTGTGGACAGCTTTTAGATGTTGCAACACAACGTGTCAACTGTCACCTCCAGTGAAGTAGACATGGTGCTAGTTAGATTTCTAAACAAATGCTAAGAAATTTCTAAGGGTTTTCTTAACACATGGTGTTTGATGCAACTGGCTGCAATTGACTATTGCCTCAAAACTTTTGTTGTCACAAGAACTAAGATGGGAGATCTCAGATTGCAAATTTCTGGGTTACTGCATATGTCTCTGAGATAAATGGGAATGTCAACAGATAGCTCAAATTAGGTGTTATACTGTAGGTCTCCAGGGTGTCTACAGCGAATAGGCCTCTCTAGTGGTGATTTCTGAAACTGCACTGATTCAGTTCAAGAACTGTGAAAAGTTCAGTGATTATGGACTGAGTTCAATTCACCTACATTGGGGAGAACAAAAATTCGATACACTGCCGATTTTGCAGGTTTTCCTACTTACTATGTAGAAGTCTGTCATTTTTTTCATAGGTACTCTTCAAATGTAAATCTAAAACAAAAATCCAGAAAATCACATTGTATGATTTTTAATTAATTCATTTGCATTGCATTGATTTTTAATGAACACAGTGCATCAGAGATTTTGGCTCACTCCTCCATATAGACCTTATACAGATCCTTCAGGTTTCAGGACTGTCGCTGGGCAATACAGACTTTCAGCCCCCTCCAAAGATTGTCTATTGGGTTCAGGTCTGGAGACTGGCTAGGCCACTCCAGGACCTTGAGATGCTTCTTACGGAGCCACACCTTAGTTACCCTAGATGTGTGTTTTGGGTCGTTGTCATGCTGGAAGAGCCAGCCACAACCCATCTTCAATGCTCTTACTGAGGGAAGGAGGTTATTGGCCAAGATTTTGCGATACATGGCCCCATCCATGGGTAATCATATGTAAATGTATTACATTTCCAGTAAGTATTATCTATATATATATGACATCTTCTAATTCTATCATAAATTACCAACAACAAGGTCATGCGTGCACCTTTATCAAGGAAGCTGATTTTTCTAGATGCTTGGAGATTTGCATTTGGAAGGAATTCCATAAATAACTACAGCCATTAAGGAAAAGAAAATCACCCCGCATCGCTTTTGGTCATTACCAGTAATAACCTGCTAGTTTCCATAAAAAAAATTCCGTACACCTAAAAATAAAATGCTTTCAATAAAGGGAGGACTCTTTGGTGACATAACTAGAAACTCCTCCTTCGAAGACATAAGTAGTTTGACAAAATCATACATGCATTCTGAAAACAGGACAGCGGCAAGGAGGACACTGTTTTAATTGCAACACATACAGTAGTTAAGGTAATGTAATGTATTCATTGCAGGTCTACTGATCTTATGACTGCCTGGTTTTATTTGAGTACATAAAGAAATGATGGCTACACAGTACTGCTTACAATAGGTGCAGCTTTGAAGAATTACACTGAAAAGCACTCAGTATAAAAATTGTGTCATCATTATCCTCATGTTCTTTTAAACCTGTATTAATTTTTTCTTCTGCAGAACACAAAAGAAAAATTTTTGAAGAGTGTTTCAATTGTTTTTGTACAAAACAACATTAGACCCACTGAATCTCATTGTATGGACTGTTTTTTCCAAAAGATCTCCTTTTGTATTCCACAAAAATACAGCATATAAGTTTGTAAGGACGTGAGGGTGATTAAACAACAATATTTTAGTTTTAGTGGGTGAACTGTCCCTTTAAGGACTGGTGTAAAGGTCATAGTTTTTTACTTTATGAATGCAATTGTGTAAAATAGCTACCGCACTGTGGATTTTTCTATATTGTAAATTCTCAAGCATTATTTATTGCTTAACAATTGTCTGATGCGTGTGAGGAAGACATCACTCACAACACATATCATGTCTGTTTTAGCAGTCAACATCATCCAAATGTCAAGACGTAAATCAGGTATATCTGAAATTTATTTTGAACAAAATAGAATGACTGGAACCAGAATGGCATTGAAAAGATGCCAACATTTTTCTAATTGTCTGGTTGATCACATGTACTCTTCTAGAAAAAGATTCCAGTACTTCCTGTCACAATGAAGCAGCTGAGGCAGATGAAGTATACTCAGGTTACCTGTGCAAGTCCCCTCCTTCTAGTCTAATCAAAAATAAGGTATAATATTTAGATTTCCTAAACACAAATATCAGCAGTTTACATCTCTGTATGTCAAGTTTCATTGTCCATTGCAGAAAGCATGGAAACGTCGCTTCTTTGTGCTTTCAAAGAAAAAAGACAGCAGCCATGAGCTAAAATACTACAAAACCACTGAGAGAGACAGTCATATCAAATCGATAGTGGTTTCCACGTAAGAAAAAATCTGCTGGATGTTTTTGAAATGAGTAAAAATGATTAATATTATGCAATTATATAATTCGTTTCTTTTATGTAGCATCACGAAGCTGTATATGCGTCCTGAATCGCATTCAACTTTTGAATGGATCTGCAAAAACTTCGGGTGCTCTTCATCATCTGTGCTCTTTATGAAAGCAGAAGATCCAAAAGAGAAAGCCCAAAGAGAATATATATTCATTGGAGACACCAGGTTTGCTGTGACTATCATTGTTTTACCATAAAGGCCAGTAAATAAAGTCTAGTAGTTGTAGTGCTGTTATATGTGCTCTGTTGTTTTCAGTGAGGAGGTGGAGAGATGGTTCAATGCTTTATCTGGGATTTTGAAGGTTAGACATTCTACTTTTTGCCTAATATGAAAAGCTGTAATAATCAGTATGCCCTCTTTGAAAAAAATGAAACCATATTTTTTTATTCAAATTATATATTCAATATTTTACTTTTTTTAATATATAGCAGTTTCATATATTTTTATCATTTAAGTAAGTCTTAATCAATGTAATTTGATGATTTTCAAATTGTGTTAATAGAATATCAAATCGCAAACTGAACCTCAGATCAAGGCAAAATCCAACTCTAGTGACCAAAACCTCCGTGACACTGACAAGGTAACTCATCAGCATTGCGTTCACATAGTTGTATGTGTCTGGAATTCAATCCACATAACTCATGTCAGCATTTTTTCTGATTGTTACCTCTTCTTAACTGCAGACTAAAGTTGATAGTCGACCCCAACTGCCTCCAAAGAAGTCAGCATCTAAAGTTGTTACCACTCAGTATGGTCCATGTAGCCAACCACCCAAGAACAGTCCATCTGCAACACAGGTATTGTATAGTTAAACCAATAAAAACAGGCTCTCACCCACTTACATCATGATTCATTCCAACTTCCAAAAAACCCACATACCTTTGTTTTATGTATTCAGGTGTATACAGAGATGAACAAAGAGGAAATGTCATCAAGGTATGACAAACTTATTCTAGATTTAAACTTACTTTACCTCTCTTTAAGTTGTTAAACAGTGACTGTTGTTCCTCAGGTAAAAATAACAAAAATTAATTTGTGTCCTTCTTGAATAAGCATGAGGTGGTCTAATAGAGCAATTTGTCTTTGATTTGCTGCTCATTTGATTTCCATATTTTAAAATAGTTAATGTTTGTGGTAATCAAGAGTCATTTTGCAAACTCTTTTATGTACTCTGCATGTAGATGAGTTCTCTGATTTTACAAACGCACAGGCTGTAGTGTGCTGTAATGTTTAACTGGCTGCTGATCGGTGCTGCAAATAATAAATGATAATTATTTGCTTCTCTCTCAAGGCAGAGCGTGACTTCATCTGAAGGCAGTCTGTTGGATTGTGTCACAAAAGCCTTGAATTCTTTGACACAGCAAACTGAGTCAGACAGGTACAAAACCCCCTAGAGGATACAATCTGAAGCTTAGTGCAAAACTATGTTCTTTTAATGTAACTTTCTGCACCACCATAATGGGTTATCAATCAATGTCATCCTAGAATTTGTGCAAGAAACCAGACCAATAACTCTGAAAACTCTTGCTGTGACTTCAATGAAAACTGTGCCTCCACTAAGCTAAACTGGTCAGTTCCAGACAAGAGTATATTTCTAGTACTATCTAAAATAATTTATCTTAGTGAGAAGAGCAATTCAATGGAAAACAACTGTTTGAAAATATCTGAAAACTGCAGAAATTAGTTCACAATCAACTTTGCTTATGAAATTGTGGTGGAATCAACTTACATTTTGACTATGTTTTCCATTCCTCAGTGAAACGCACACCATTGTCGAGAAGGAAATCTGCGTAAGTCATCGTGAGCTGAAGAACTTGATCTTTACAGAGGAGGAGGGCAAGCCATGGTACAATTCTCAATGATAAATTAGGAAAAGTCATTGCTTCAAAAAATTTCAGCTAAGTTCATGCAAGTTTGCTTGGATGTTTGTAACAACAACAATTAGCCTATACAATACATTATATTATATTGTATATTGTATCATATTCTATACAATTACATTACATTATATTTTATATTAGGGCTGGGCATTGTATTGTATCTTTAAACACTGAACTGTTTGTCCCACCATATTAATTCATGCTAAAACAGTATTTATAGTTTAAAGGGTTAGTTCACCCAAAAATGAAAATTCTGTCAGTATTTACTCACCCTCATGTTGTTCCAAGCCTCTATGTGTTTATTTGTTCTGATGAACACAAAGGAAGATATTTGGAAGAATGTTTTAATCAAACAGATCTCATTCCCCATTGACTACCATTTTCCTACTATGGTAGTCAATGGGGAATGAGATCTGTTTGATTAAAACATTCTTCAAAATATCTTCCTTTGTGTATAGCAGAACAAATAAACACATAGAGGTTTGGAACAACAAGAGGGTGAGTAAATACTGACAGAATTTTCATTTTTGGGTGAACTAACCCTTTAAATTTCGTTAAAACTGACAGACTTGGAAAGCTGAGACTTTGCTTCATATAAAAAAAAAAAAATAACAAAGCTTATCTTGATTTATTGGATGAGGTGTGCTACAATGTCCCATTCATTTGTCAACTGAAAACAGCATAGACTGAAAAGATCAATCCTTGGGATTTAAGAAATCGAATCAATTCTTCAAAATGAGAATTGATTAAATCTAGACATAATTTATCCAGCCCTACTATCCGTCTATACACCTCTATATGTGCATGTATGTGTGAAATACTTCTTATATATGCTGTTTTCCTCCACATCTCGCAGTGTGTCTGAGTGTCAGCAGATTCAGGACTCATGTCCGTTCCAGAAGGGGGATCAGATCCTGGCTGTCAATGACCTGTTGACAGACACAGTGGAGGAGATGCACAGATATCTAAAAAGACTTAGCAAAGATGAGGTAGTCAAGAGTCAGAGTACAAGAATGTTTTTGTAATAATCAGGGCAACAATATAACTATAGTTTAATTTTTTTTTTTTTGTCTTGTTTGTTTTTCGCTCCCCATCCAGGTAAAATTGACCATCCGACGGCTCTCTCTCCATTCCTCTCCATCTGAACCCTGCTGAGAACCAAAACTAAACGATCTAATCTCATAGCACGTTGTTTATCTTCTTCATCTGATTTTCAGGCACCAACTGTTCTCTCATTAAGTTTCTCGTGCATTTTTTTTCTCAGTGAGTAACTAGCAGCACTGAGCTGGAGATCAGTTCACACCAAAATGCGCTGATAAATCTGTTTTATCATAATATAACTTCTAGACTCGCTTGTGGAGACTTCTAAAACTATACTTCACTGGAATTTATGATTTGTTAGTGCCATATAAAACAGACTGAAAGCTTTTCACACAACCCAGGTCGTCAGGTTGTAAAATACAGGTTGTCAAAAGTAAAACAAGTAGCTTGTTTTCCTGTGTAGCCTACACAAAGGCTTTCTGAGTTCATGTTCTACTAAATCTTACTAAAGAGGAAAAACCTGTTATACTTGTATAGAATAGGGAAAGATGAATAAAAAAGACAAACTTTCTTCTATAGTAGCAGTAAAAAATGCTGGGATTACAGAAATGTTGAACAGTATTTTGATGCTATTTTTAACTGCCTGTGAATCTGCAGTGTGTTCTGTAACCACATGGTGGCAAACTGACACAAACTGAATTATTTTAAAACCTACATTTTGTGATTCTTATATCTTGAATGGGCTTTATGCACTTGTTTCCTGTCTGCCATTATTAGCCAAATTGATTAATTCAGGTGTGTCTGATTATTATTGGCGTGACTACTGAGGTCAGGCACACCTGAATTAATCAATTTGGCCAATAATGGCAGACAGGAAACAAGGAGGAAGTAGTGCAGCTGTGCATAAACCCATTCTGATTGGTTTGCTAAATAATGAGTTTTTTATAAACTGCAGCAGCATCGAAGCTTGTTTGTAATAAACCCAAATGTATTGTTTTAACTGAAATGAGAAACAAAAGAAACTACTGACTACCTGCTAAAGAACTGTTGATTACATGTGTTGAAATGTATTACTTTTCTTACAGGAAATGTTATCTTGTATGTGCAGTATAAAAGTATAAAATATAGTATAAGTATAAAATAAAAATATGCAATTCAGAGAACAAAATCATTAGTACAAGTGTGAAACAAGAGTAAAGTGAATAGAAATTATTTATTTCCTTTAGAAACTTTGAGTTTAAAAAAATCCTCCTAAAATAGGAGGGCATATGTGGTCCATTCCAGCAGTAGCCACTGGCAAGGTAAAAACAGGCAAGGGAGCCAAATAGTAAAAATGAAACACTATTAACCGTTGTGCAACCAGCACTTAAATGGCAGGTTAAAGTCCCTTCTTTTCAAATGTGAGAAGGCAGCCCAAAACACTCAGAGGTCCAATCAAAAAAAGCACCATCTGACTGTTTGGTCAAAGGTTTGATTGTGGATGTCAGTTTACTTTATTGCCTTGTTCCACAGCTTGAGCTTCTCAGGGCTCATGGTGTCGAGCTAAGGTTTCTTGTTTTCAGTCTGCCACTCATAGAAGAAGCCCTCCATGGCTTTCCTGCTCTTCCAGCTGCCCACATTCACCGTGGGGATGATCTTTTTCGGCTGCAGCCACTGCACAAAACGTTTCAGCTCTAGATAACTGCTGTGCTCGCTGTAGGGAATACCTGGAATAGATAAGTATAGAGTAGTAAAGTATTTTTCAATATCTTTCAGATGATGGGAAAACCTATTTATAAAAAAATAGGTTTTTGTCATTGTCAAAAGTCTGTGAACCAACAATGATTTCTGCTGCTTACGCAGAGTCATATTCTAACCTTTTGTACCATTATTTTACAAATAAAAAAATCTTTGTGTAAAGACCTGAAATACTGTAACAAGCACAAATTCCCATTAATTCCCACGTTGGATGTCTCAGGTTCCAGCGGAGCTTGTGAAATGAGATGCATCTAGCGCTTGAGGCAGCACCTGGTTCGGCTGAAAGATCGCTGATATTCTGAAATTAAAACCCTGGGCTTGCAAAATCTGACATCTTGAGTTTTTCTCTGGGTCAAATCACATCTGCTGATTCACTTAATACAAGGCATGCTGTTTTTAGCCTGAAACAACATTCAGCATTACCTACAACTGCTGTAAGGGTGAAAATAAATACATACAATGTAATTACATTCCACATACAAAGCCATAGGTTTAATCTCGTCAGTTAGTGGAACATAATGACACGGCTATGTTGCGTCTACTGAAAATCAGTTTAATAGAAAACAATCCTTTTAATATCTTATTAAGGAAAGGATGGTGTGTGACACATCAATAAAATATAACGTGATTTCTGCATACATTTCTCTTTGTTTTTTGTAAAGGCCTACAACTAAGCAAAATGGAGCAAACCTATTAAACTACCATTAAACTGTCAAATGGAGTAAAATGATGTGTTCTTTAATTGCTTTGTCAAATGCCTTATTTCCATTTTGAATTAAAAGGATGACAAAAATACACACTTATTTTGCCTAGGGCACTTCAAGTCACTAGACAAACAGGAGGAAAAGTTGGGTTTTTTTTTTTTCCTCTTATAAAATAAAAATGCAAATATGGTATTACAGAAACACCTTCTGTTGTACATTCACTTCCCTAACTGCACTTAAACACTTACTATAACGACTAGGATAAATACAATAATTTTTATTAAATCCTTTATAAATAGACTGACACATACCATAGATACTGATGTTCCCTTGGGTCTGTGGTTGAATGTCTTCCACTCTCACTGTTTGGTTGAAGGTCCAGCCTGTGGGTTTGAAGGCCACTAGCTGGTCATACTTCCTGGAAAACTTATTCAAGTGTGTCCGCAGGTTCTGTACAGTCAAGAAAGGACGGGTGTGAAAACATGAAAGGAAAAAACAAAAATAAAATAAAAAATAATATAAACATATCATATAAACATATAGATTGTTTGGGATAAAGTTCCCTGTATTGGGAAAACTCTCCACAAACTCTTAATTGCAAGTTATAAAGTCTCAATTCTGATGGATAGAAGTCAGCTCCTAATTCTGACATTTTCTTACAATTGCGAGTTAATATTTCAAAATTCCGACTTTAACTCACAATTGTGAGTTTATATCTCACATAGATGTGCTAGAAAAAAAAAAAGTTAGAAGTGTGAGAGTGTCACATTTACCTTTTTATTTAGTTTTAGAAGCAAGCTTACATAGCACGTGCTGCCATGAAAAAGTTACAGGGTAATCAAAGTCAAATGATGCCAAATTGCAGCTTCTTTCTTTCTTTCAATTTACATAATTACTTTTCAATGTTGCTGCAAAAGGAAATTTTGTGCAATCTACAATTAACCTTGCCATGCAATTTTTCCTCTACATTGGCATGTGTGAGAAAAGTGGAGTATAATGGTTTAGTGCACATCATAGACTAATCTTTATTATCTGCAACAGTCTCATTAGAATTAACTTTCAGACTCATTCAGTGCTACCGCCGGTGCCAGAACTGCTGCGTTGGCACTTGGTCTCTGTAATTACAATCCTAATTTTTTCCTCTTACATTAGCATAAACTCGCTGTCAAGGAAAATTTACGATAACACTGAACTCTGCATGAATTTTAAACTCCAAATTGAATAAGTAAACATAGCCTCATTGATTGTGTTTAGCATAATCAGCTCTTTTTATAAGCTTATGATCTCAAACAGCAAAAATTGCATTTCATAATTTGTAACTGACATATGAGAAACAAATCGAAGAAGGTTTTAATATAGTTACTCACTTTAAAATTGAGCTGCATCATAGGTAGCACATGCACCTGGGCCGCCTGCCAGTCTGTAGTGATGCGCCGGCCAATCTCCTCGGACTCCAGGCAGCACATGGTGTTATACTTATCCTTGGACAAGCATACTTTAGAGCCTAACACTTCCGATACAGCTAGAAGAACAGGTGGGACAGGGACAGGTAAAAAATGTTATCTCTATATACACAAGGAATTAAAATCAACCCATTTAGATTTGGAAAGCAGTAAATAAGTAAGACAGTCAAAAGAGATTTCATATTACTGGTGAACGGAGATAACACTACTGTGTGATCAGTGTTTTAAAGTAAATGGGCATAGGACATTAATCATGGATGCATCTTGTAAAATGAATAGCAAGCCAGTCAGACAAACTGCTGATCGGGAACATTTCAAAGTTAAGTAAGGACAGCATTTGCAAACTATTTTTGTTTTTATGAGTGTCATTCATGATAGTCACAGTTTATAGAAAGGCGAACAATCTGTCCTTTCAAGAGTGGATAAAGAAGCACAAGGTCTACAAAAGGGCAGGGCAAAGCAGGACAACATATTGTCACTCACCTAGAAAGACCTTCTCTTTCCCAACTGAGTAGGTGCCACACACCACAAGTGTACGAGGGTTCAGTGTGACCTGTTCAAAAGCTATGTTTACAGCAAAGGTGATGACTTCCTGTTGAGTGGGAAATGTATATTCTGGACTGCAATACCTACAAAAGATTAAAAAAACTGTAAACCTATTAATATCAGTCTCAGTTGATGTGATCAAAAGCGGACAAGAGAAACAGAAAGCAGAACAGAAAAGTAGCTTTGTTAGTAGGGAACTCACGTAGTGTCCAGATAGAGGGTCTGTATCCTGAGACCCTGCAGCTCTGGGTAACGCTCCATGGACGGATCAGCCCGGAAGTCACCGGTGTGGAGTACCTTCTGGCAGCACAAATAGCAACATGGCTGCCCCAGGACAGCTGGGGGGAGAAACAGTTATAGTAATTAAGGTCTTACTCTGTTACTCTGTATGAACAGTCCAAACAATAATAAAGCTACGAAAGCAAAAAAATAAAAAATAAAATTGGTTTCAAACATTCATTAGTTAGAAGATACACTCACTGATTAGCATCCAGGAGAGTGACCTTCACTCCTTGTACTATACACTCTGTGTTCATTGGGAGAACATGAACAAAACGTTCATCCACCTTCAGCTTAGTCTTCACAAGGTTACCAGTTACCTGTAATGATTAACACAAATTTGTCATGAAAACACCCTGACATTATCATAGAGGGAAAAAAAAACTGAAAAACATTTTTCAACAATTCCATGCCGTTTCGCTTTCCGCATTTTCCCAAGTGCCCTTATAGTGGTAATGAAGGTTTCTAGTTCCATTTTCCACCCGTGTCCTAACCCTTAGAATTAGACATTGATTGACATAAATTTGACGTTTTATGCTAATGTATTGACAATTCTGATATAAAAACCACAACATTTCTGGAGCTTAAAGGGATAGTTCACCCAACAATAAAAATTCTAAAACCATGTACTCCCTCTCAGGTTGATCAAAATTGTATGAAATTAAAAAGGGAGATTTTAATTTTGAATGTTAGAGTATTTCTACACAGAAAATTCATAAGTAAAACTTGTCTTTTTTTAAATAGCAAGGGAAATTCAGTTTTTATGATTTTTAAAGGAGTAGTTCACTTTTCAAAAAACTTTTGCTGATAATTTACTCACCTCCATGTCATCCAAGATGTCCATGTCTTTCTTTCTTCAGTCGAAAAGAAATTAAGGTTTTTGATGAAAACATTACAGGATTTTTCTCCATATAATGGACTTCAATGGGAACCAAAAGGTTCAAGGTCCAAAAGACATTTTCAGTACAAAATTTCCAGTACTTTTGGACCTTGAACCGTTTGGTTCACACTGAAGTGCATTATATGGAGAAAAATGCTGGAATGTTTTCATCAAAAACATTAATTTCTTTTCGACTGAAGAAAGAATGACATGGACATCTTGGATGACATGGGGGTGAGTAAATTATCAGCAAAAGTTTTTTTCAAAAGTGAACTACTCCTTTAAAGTGATGAAATGAGGCAGGGAGACATACTTTGTTACAATAGATGGGTAAGACAGAGTTTTTCTTCAAGCCACCATAGTGGTCCGAGTGGAAGTGAGTGAGAAAGTAGGCTGTGATGCCTTCAACAGTCCCATACTGAAAAGCATCCACAGCAAATCCAGTTCCTGAACAGAGAAATATCATATTATAGTCTCCAAAGTACAATCAACTAAAACATTGTCCCTCAAGCATGAATAAATTCACACACATAAACTGGTACATTAAAATTCTGGCACAGCTTATAAGACATGAAGTAGAAGTGCTTATGTAACAAAAACAAAAGCCTTAAAGCGATTCACAAACCAGGAATTTTCTTGTAGAACGGACAGCGCTTGGGCTCCTCGGGATCTCCATCTGTCGCTTTTCCTCTGTTCCATTTCTTCCACCGCTCTGCCCTCCCTCCTCTGTTCCCTTCTGTTTGCATGGGCCTAGTCATACCATCTTCAGCAGCAGGCGAGACACTGGACGCTTCAGATGGTGCTTTGGTCTTCCTACGCCGTCTACCCTGGTGCCTAGCGTCTTCCCCCTGAGCTTCTGAAATCCTCGCTTTCCTCGGCCCTTGCTGATCGGCCTCCCTGACCGTTGCATTCACTTCCTCCTCAGCCTTTTTTTCACTCAATGGCTTCAGGCCAAAAAACACTCCAATGTCTGTTTGCTTTAATCCAGAGGGACCTGTTTTATTCTGAGTCCTCCTAGAAGCCATAGACAGTGTTTTCTGAGTTATGGATATGTCTGTTTGGGTGGAAGACAATTCCTGGTTTATGAAAGTGGCGTTAACTTCTTCATAAGGTGAAGCCAAACTGTTGACACATGCAGGTTTAGATATACGATCCCGAAGATGCTCTAATACCAAACTTTGGGGTGACTGTAACACAGAGTTTGGACCTTCATTGTTTGATGTGGCATGTTTTCCCATTGATTGAGCTCTCTGCTTAAAATCAGAAACACCTGTGGAACTGGAAATGGTCAGGTGATTATCAGGTGCTAACGATGTCTGCAGTTTCTCACAGTCTAATACGTTTTTGTCAGATCCATGTTCCCTGTTCCCAGTCTCATATTGGCCCAGCATACCAAAGAACAGATCATCATCTTCATCGCTGAACAGTTTAAGAGAATCATCATCAACTTTTTTTACATCTTCCTGCAATGCAGTACTGTGAAACAGTCTCTCTTTCTTGTTTTTTTGCATCCTGTGCTCCTCATCCACATCTTGAAGTTCGGAGAGTGGAGAGTAGGAGATATAATCATCATCATTATTACATTCAAAGAGCTCATCTTTAATCTTATTAGTCTGTGTCTGAACAGCACTGTGAACACAATGTGCTTTGACTGGGGATGGAATTGCCATGCTCGACTCCTGCGATGAATTCTGGGACTGAGATCTTTTGATGGAAGGAGACCAGCCTTTCTTTTTCTTAATGTCTTCTGTGTTAGGAGAGCGCAAAAGTAGCAGAGCGTTGCTCTGGGTGGGAGTTCCATTTGGCACATCACCGGAGGATGAGTTTTGGCTGGATGAAGCAATTGTATTTAAAGCACTGTACACTGAGCTCTCTGTACCATTTGTGGGAGAAACATTATTATGTGACTTCAAGCTGAAGTCTGAGATGCCTTGAACCGTGCAGTTGTGCGCTCGACTCTGAGCGAGCAGAGAGTGGTTGTGCCTCTTGTAATGATTGGGAATAGAGGACGTACATTGAAGGCCATCTGGACATTCTGTAACATTATAAGGGAGAATTATATTATTATTTTTTTATTCTTAAATATTATACATATTCTCACAAACATTGAACATTAAGGTTTTAAAATTTCACACAGCCAATTTATGGATAATTTTAATAATGATGAAGTTCTCAAACCTTAGGATCAATGAATTTTCATGTTTTTAAATTAAAATAACACAAATTATGCAACAATTTATATTAGTGCTTTCAAATCGATGAATCACATCTAACATGTATATATGTATGTAAATATACAATGTATATATGTATGTGTGTGACATTACCTTTACAATTGTCAACAGGGGTATCTAAGCATTCTGTAACATGCCATTGTTGAGACTGAACCACCAAAAGGGAAAATGGCATTTGACAGACAGGACAGAAGCCTCTCGATTGAGTGTCTGTATCCTGAACATCCTGAGAAAGTGTCCCACCATGATTTACGTCCACAGATTCTGAGCTTACAGTGTAAATGGGAGCAGTAACGTTATTGCTATTCTGGTCTAAATCAGTGTGTGTTTCAGCACTGATTGTTTTTTGCCCTGATGTCCCCGGGTTGCTATCCTTTCTCCTCTTGGTCCCACGTTCCCTTGATATCTGTGATTTGCAGCTTCGTTTTTTAGTCTTCTTAAGAGGTTTATAATTCCAGATGTCATTCTCAGAGCCGCTCTGTGACATTTGTAAACATTAAAAGATTCTAACGTTACTCGTTTGTTTTGTTTAACACGGTTGTTTTGTAACATCACATTCATGGTCTACTAATGCAAAAAAGTAGACCGCTCAAGAAAGACCGAAGAAAGAAATTCAGCCCAAAATAAAAAGCCAACAGAAAAGCGAATTTAACAAAAACCGTTCATATTAGATAAGAAATAAAACCGACCACTATCTTCCGTCATTACACTTACCGCGCCAATGTTGAAGGCATTTATTTTCCCATTGATGTTCGCATTTTCTATATTGCATAACCTCTCCGGCAATCCCATAAGGCATCCAGGACCTTTATTTAATAAACCCATTATTGTTAGTAGTTTGACGAATATATTTACTGCTCTCAAAACAAGTTTGTCACGGATATAGTTGAGATATGTTTGTCGAAAGTGCCGAGCATAAACTCTAGGTTGTTATTGTTGTGGGAGAGTCATGGCGTCTTACAGTAAGCTGACAGATATTTTCTCCATTCAGAGCCAGCTAGATTGTGCCTTAGAGGACGCGACAACTCAACAAGAGAAGGAAAATCTCGTACATCAGTATTTGCACAATATAGACGAGAAGGAAGATTTAATTATACCGGATTTTGAAGATGGTAAGCGTGTAAATGAACTCAGTGGTGATGACATGAGTGGTGATGACACTTACAGTACCGGTATTTGTATCTTATGGGAGTGGATTTAAAACAGCCCAGTCATAGATCGATCGATTTGTGGTGTTAGATAAATGACTGTCATCATGGAACATGACAAGCAATTACAAATTGCTGTTGTCTGCTGTTTGTTCTGTGTAAAATTGTATTGAATCAACAGTGAGTGGTAAAGCTGTAGCAGCAAGTGATCTAATGCATATCTGATAAGAGATCCGAGATATATAATAGTGATCACCCATAGGTTTGTAACTAGGGCCCTTAGTAATTTTCCAAAGAGGTCTTACAATGACTTAATTGTTTAAAAAATATAATTATTTTGACAGTTTCTGTTTATAATCTATTATATTGTTAGGAGGACCGCTGGATCTAAAACTCACATTTTAAAAAAAAAATCTCTAACCATTCCATTGTTATTCTGCAGGACTGGAATGGTTGAACACAGATAGGCCGCTGTCACTGAGGAAGGAACTGTCAGGCAAAGTGGTGGTGCTTGACTTCTTCACCTACTGCTGCATAAACTGCATGCACATACTTCCTGATTTACACCATTTGGAGCAGAGTTACTCCATAGAAGGTATACACACAGAGCTGTTAGGCATAGGGGCTTAACTCTGGCATGAATGTGATCGAGGGTGTTTGTGATGGAGTCTGTTTGTTGACAAATGAAAGACAAAAAGAGTGTAAAATTAAATATGACATCTATCCTGACTCCAATGGTCATTATGCTGTATCATTAGGTAAACAAAAAGCATGTTACAAGATAGCCAGTCAATAGCCAATCAATATAAATGTTTCTTGGCTGTTTTACTTTGGACCTTACACATATCCTATAGTAGATTGTGCCTAGGGTTCACTGGGATAGAAGTCAGAGCCTTTTAAGTTTGATAACTATTTTATTCTGGTCCAGCAACACATTGTCATTATCTCTTAACTGTATCAGATATGAGACTTAAAATATCCAGAGAGCAGGTCGAGGGCAGGGAGTTTCACATAGATACACCATCATACTGGCCTGTGGCTTATTATAGCAGCTCTGCGTCCAGTGCTATCAGCTCCAGCTGTCAGTAGCCCATCGGTAGCCGCTTCTGTGGGATCATCCGGGGCAACTGGCCGGGCAGCCGTCAGCCCACTCACTGGCATATCTCACACATACCTCATCTTGGCACTTCTTTTGGTACATTCTGTTACCGCTGTTCTGTTACAGAAGCAGAACATGCCCCTTCACCCCTCCTCCTAGTTTCTCATTAATTATTAGTGTTAATCACTGATTATATCATAGAGCAGTGGCCTTTTATTATTACACAGTGCCTTTGTTTTTACTACTGCTATTCTGGTTCTGGGAGGTTATCAATAAATCAGTTCAGATTTGTTCTCGCCCTGCCATTATTTTAAAAGGCACTATCGCAAAAATGCATTTTATTTTCAGCAACATATTTTATATGCGTCAGGAGAACATATTTATAATTTTCATTTAACATAAAATTTCTGAAAAAGATTGGATGCGAGTTGTTAGGAGAGCAGTGGCTTTCTCCTTGCAACTCTGCCCTGGACTCATGAACATTTAACATCGGCCAACGTGAGATAGGCCTTTTGTTGCTTAGAAGTTACCCTGGATCCTTTGTGACGTCTCAGACTATTACATATCTTGAGTGTTCTTTGTTGGTTGGCCACTTCTAGGGAGGGTAGCAATTGTCTTGTATTTCCTCCATTTGTACACAATCTGTCTGAATGTGGATTTGTGAGATCCAAACTGTTTAGAGTTGGTTTTCCCATGATACACGTCCACAAACATATGTTGTGAAGGTCAGTCTTTAATACATCCCTGTAAACAGGGCACACAATGACAGTTGTTTGATTGGGATCTCTTTGTCTACTTTTAGGACGTCATATTTATGTAGAAATATAGAACATTGAAAAAGGTTCATACATTTTTAGTGTGTTTGTGTGTGTATTAACGTAATGAATATTCTTCTAATGTTCTCAAGACCTACAAATGCATCCATTATCAACAATTTTAAGTCATAATGACAACACAGGAATGGTTTGATGGAGCAAACAACAGTCAGAACTGAACTCACTCACACCGAAATCGAGCAATACTTGTTTCTGAGACCTGCATATTTTCCATAGTTTACACTTGTTTCTCACTCTCATACTTATCATACATAAGTAGAAGTGCTGTTCATACAATCCATTTACTTCCATTGTAAAAAAAATGATCACATTTCAACTAAGCTTGGTATATAAATGCATGTATAGGCAGAGGGGAAGAAGGCTAAAAGCATACTGAAATGGGACACTCGTCCCCCGTGCGTGTGTTTCCCGCCTCGATGCTGAGCCTTTGAATTTTAATCTTCTAATGGAAGGCGGAAACCCGAATTTAAAAACCACCATCCGTCTGCTTCAATCTTGAATGGTGGCATTGCATAGCCCAGGGACACAGAATGGAGGAATGTCACTTCCAGTGACAAGGCGGAGAAGTTCCGCTGACATTTTTGTTAAATTAGACAGTCAAGCGGATCACAGACTATAGTGCAGTGCAGGAGACTGGAACAAACAGAGAAACGGAACGCAGTGGTTATAATGGGATGCCTGGGGGCTGCATGAGCTCTCAATCAAGACCCCCGTGTTTTCCTTGATTGGTTTTTAACATTCTGCATGCAGTAGCCCATGTTAGGATGTGTACCTCTGGGATTCTGATACTCTCATTTCTTTAAAGGGGCCTACATTTTCTTCACTTTTTTTGTAGCATTTAATCTTCTAAAGTCCACTTATTATAACTAGTCAAGGTTTCTTGCACCAAAGGTTTTGACCTTTAAAGGTTTGACCTTTTAAAGGTCTGGCTCACCCATAAATAAATATTGTCATCAGTTACTCACCCTCATGTTCAATATGAAATGTGTGTATTTATATATATCAAATAATTATACACAGTGCACCCACATATATTATGTAAACACAAACTTTTATTTTGGATGCGATTAATCAGGATTAATCGTTTGACAGCCCTAGTTATAATTACTTGTCACTAGAACGTACCCCGTTCTGTATACAATGTTAAACTGCAAGTTTTTGCTACTTTATCAAGGCTTCTATAAGTAAATTACCTATGTTATGGCTGGCTAACCTCTTTGCATATCACTTTGCATAACAAGGACCCTCCCAAATTATGTTGCCAATATTATGCTTTTTTTTAATGATATTATTTCTGCTTAGTTTCCTTCGGGAGAGTGGATGTGAGGGAGTTTTACAATGTGATTGTTACAGTATGTCTAGTACATTGAGGTAAAATCTGATAGACTTTTGTTTTTCTTTTACTGAACGTTTTTAAAAGGGCGGAAATGTGACTCATAAAGAGTGAAGTTTAGTACTGTTGAAAATATGCAAGCGCTGACACTCAGACAAAAGATGCTTCTTTTTGATTTTCTGTGTTCAAGGGCTCGAATAAAACGTGTCAGAAGCACACGCCAACGCAACATGCTTCCACGCATTGTTTGATGAGATAAGAATGAACAGCTTTGTGTAACCTGAATAGATTTACTTTGAATGATCAAAAAAAAAAGTGTCCAATTAGGCAAAAAATAAATTTAAATGGATAAATTAAAGACATTTTCCTTTTGATGTAGGTCCAGACGGATTTATTAAACAGATTAGACGTTTATTCTTTCTATATTCCATCCTCTATAAAAAAAGACCATTTAGAATAACTTTGAACCCTAAATGTACCTCAGGGCGTTGTAATAAAAAGTATTCAAAGGTCACCTGTTTTATTTATATGAAAAATGCATAATGAAGTGCATGCATATTTTTTATAATAAATACAATATTCCATAAAAAGATTTAGATTTTCTAATTTGTGAGCTCCTTCTATTCAGCATCAAGCCCTCTATAAATGCTCTATATTGCATTTCTCTTTTTTTCCATCTCCGCAGAAGGTCTGGTCGTCGTAGGTGTGCACTCGGCTAAATTCCCCAATGAGAAAATCCTACAGAACATACGCAGTGCGGTGTTGAGATATGACATCACTCACCCCGTAGTGAACGACAGCGATGCTCGTCTATGGCAGGAGCTGGAGGTGTCCTGCTGGCCCACACTGGTGCTACTGGGACCCAGGGGAAACCTGCTTTTCTCACTGGTGGGTGAAGGTCATCGAGAACGGCTCTTCCTTTTCACTGCTGCTGCCCTTAAGCACTACAGAGAACAAGGGCTGCTCAAGGACCACGGTGTGGGAATCAGTCTTTATAGAGACTCCCTACCTCCCTCCATCCTCTCTTTCCCTGGGAAAATAGCCATGGACCCCAGTAGCAAGCGGTTGGCTATTGCCGACACGGGACACCACAGGGTTTTGGTGGTCTCCAGTACTGGGCAGGTGCTGCACTCTGTAGGGGGTAAGACCTGGTAATGCACACTTTTTGAGTTACCAAATTCAGCAAAAAAAATGACGGTAAAGACTTTTACATTGTTTTGATTTCTGAAGGATCATGTGACACTAAAGATTCACCTTTGCCATCACAGGAATAAATGACATTTTAAATTATATTACTTCTTTCAAAAACATGAAAGTGCATATGATATATGAATACATTACTTAAATTAATACACACATAGTGTCTTTTGATTAATAAAAATAGTAATTTGATTTAGTAATTAGTGATTTTACATTTTACGTGATTTTATAAATAAATTCCCATGCATAATCTTGTTAATGATTTATATTAAAGCAAAATTCTGAATGTCTTTGCTGTAAAAAGGACATTCTCTGTTGCAGTTTGGTGTAAAATAATGTGCAAATGGCATCCCGTGTTAATTTAATGTCAAACGCAATTCTATTGCCGTAAATATTGGATGGTTTCATAATATATGGGGCAGTTGGCAATGGCAGCCCTATTTTTGAGTATAGAAAGGCTATTTTTCTCCATGGTGAATCTTTTTAGGCTATTTTAGTCTGTAGTACTTTTAGACTGGTTTTTCTTTGCCTTTTTTTAGGTCCTTCAAGTGGAAGACGAGATGGAAATTTGTCTGAGGCACAGTTCAGCTCCCCACAAGGGGTGTTCATAAAGGGGGACACGGTCTACGTGGCTGACTCTGAGAACCACCTTATTAGAAAGGTAAATCAGCAGAATCAGGTCAAGCTAGTTCTGCTGGCATCTCCAACCCAAATTCACTCTGATTGGTGCTTGGGAAAAAGGCGTCATGATAGTGCTTGTGTCTGTTCTCAATAGAATTTGTCTTTTTTTGTCGTCTTCTTCTCCAGATCAACCTTTCAGAAGGAAAAGTCTCGACCTTAGCCGGCATTGGCGTGCAAGGCACAGATAAAAAAGGCGGAGCACTGGGACCACAACAGCCAATCAGCTCTCCCTGGGATGTTACCCTTGGCAACACAGGTACTTCTCCTGTTTAGAATAAGGGTCACTTTGTGTTTGTTTTTTTTCTACCTTGCTCATAAAATGTAATCTGCGTTTTTGTTATTCTGCCGGGAGCATTTTATACGTCCCTTTTTCTCCCTCTCACATATTCTTCACATCTTCTCTCTATCTGTCTGGTCCATCTTGGAATCTTTAATCAGGTTGTTCTCAGAAGTCTTCGCTTTGTAGATACCACACTCGCCTTTGATTTTCACAAGTGTGTATGGCGAGGGGTGCAAAAAGATCTTTGTTCTGCTAAAATTGCCTCTTTTTGTTTGGCTGCAGCCCTGAAGTAAATTGTGTGGTGTGTCGGTTGCTAACCAGAGACACAGAGCTTAATGTTGTGGTGTTGCCTGAGTTAAACCCACAACACCAAATAAAAAGAAAAGATATGATCAGAAAGCACTCATGTGGCTGTGGTTTCGATAAATGGTGCCTCTAACAAACAGATTGCCTCTTTTTGTTTTGCAGTAATATTTTTATGCAGAGCAAGATGTCCCACAGGTCTAGAAAATTTAATTTCACATGCTTCTGAAACATTATTTTACATTGAAGCCATTATTAAATCACGCTGCATTATTCAGTCATATCGTTCCATTAAGCTGCTAAAGAAATGGATTTGATTAGCATTAGCTGACCAAGAGACGTTTAAAGTGGTCTTTGTGTTGTGTGCCTGATTTAGTCAGTGTGTGTTTGGAGCACATTCATCGAGTCCCCGCTGTGTATTAGGTCCGTTCCCTGAACACTTGGCTGTTTTCTTGCAGGTTCTTCTACTGAAAAAACAAGATATTGTTGTATGTGCCTATCACTTTTCCTTTCCTTTTTCTTTCTTATGTCATTTAATGCAGCAATACATTTAAATGTTTTTTTTTTTAATCTAAAGTGGTCATAAAATAAATGTTCCTCTTTTGAATAAAAGCTTTCTCCCGTTCAAAAGACTATTTAATAACTAAGCTGCAAGTGCTCTTCGTTCCAGATCGTTGACGTCAGAAAGTTGATCAAATCAATATATGGTCGCCTACATTTACACATCAGCATCACACTATGGTCAGAAACTGGCACTGGCAGGGACAAGAGACAAGAGTTAGGATATATAACATTTTTCATAAACAAACCAGAAGATGATATTACTCTGGTTGGCATAAAACTAACAAAGATTACATGACTCTCAGTGTAAAAAAAAAAAAAAAAAAGATCCTTGCAGTGGCAAATCTTGTGTAACCAATATGTCCCCTCAGGTCAGATGTGTTCGAAGACTTACAGATGTTTTGGTGGAAGAGTAGGGTAATATTAACAACCTCCTCTTTGTTCGATCAAATAGTTGTTATCCTATTTCTGTTCATCAAATGTCTGTTTATGTTTATATTTGCCACTTCATATTATTTCCTTAACCATCTTGCTAAATAAGTCTGGTTTGCATTTGACCGTTTCACTAAGTTTCCTCCTTGTAATTTTGAAATCCTGCAGCACGTCTTTTTCATTCATCAGATTTAATCCACTTTTTCTATCCATCTCTGATCCCTTTGAAAATCCAGCATGAGAAGGAGAGTTCTGGTCCCTTCCTCTCCATATCAATCCTTTTCAATTTCTCTGTCCCTCACTGTTTCTTTCCCTCTGCCTCACTCTTTCATGAATGCGTGTAGTTAGGCTCCAGCCCAGCAAAGAAATTGTCCCTGATAAGCGCAGTACCATTAGAGGTCTATTGTTAGTCACAAGTACAGAGCCCTTCATTTCTGATTCCTCTAAGAGAAAATGCATTGCAATGCTCTCAAGTATTAGTGCCCCTCCTCCAAATTCTTAAACTGATTTCAAATTTCAATTTATTGGTACAGGTCACTCTGTGCTTTTCTATTTCCAGTGCTCTAAATCATTTCGGTACTTTGTCTTTTTCCACGAATAAGACGAAAATAGGGGCATTTTTTTTTTTCTTTTTCCACAAAGGTTCAGTAAAATGAGGCACGCATGTTGGACAAAATGTCACCTTATGTATTTTTATTTTTACTTTAATTAATGATTAGTAATCGTATAGCTTATTTATTTACTTTTAACATAACTAAATACAATTAACAACAAATATTTATTATAAATTATTTATAATATTGCAATAAAAAATAAAGAAATGTTCCGTAATCAATTTTAGACTTCTTTATCAACAGTTATTAAGTTCAATTAAAATATTGCATAATATGATGTAATACTTTTTCACAGTCTAAATAGTTTTCTATTTCGCCACATATTATGGAATTGTTCCATTTATTGCTTTAAAAGGTGTAACGGGACACATTTGTGAGGTAGTTGGTGGAGTCTATCCCCTATATCAGACACTATTATTACTTTATATAGATATATGCACTCATTTACAATTCAAAATCACCATGCATGCATTGATGAGAGCTTATGAATTGGTCTTTATTGAGCCCAAAAGGATCAAATGTGAATGCAAAGTTTGTGAGTGTTGAGATTGAGATCTTGTTTACCCGTGTTTCAATTCATACACATTAAACTAAGAATTTGTTCTGTTATGTTTAGCAGGATAATCAACATCAATATACTGTAGAAAACGTAAGATATTTACTCTTTGATACCGTGTGTTTGTCTTCATGCAGGTGGTGATATATTGTGGATAGCCATGGCAGGAACGCATCAGATCTGGGCTCTCTTCCTGGAGGACGGGAAGCTTCCCAAAGGGAGGTGAGCTCTTCTCCCTGTGTACTCCTCATGTCAGTTCTGTACAGACAAGGAAACATTCATGTAAAGAGGCCACGGGACAGCCCAAGTGATGTCATTTTCTGGGCAGCCACACAGTTCCCTGTTGGCGGAAATCGTTCAGATCGTCCTGATGCAAAGCGAACCCTTAACTTTGTGTGCTGTTCGCTAGTGTAACATTTAGTTTTAGAGTCGTTGTGAGAACTGATAACAGTTTTATCTCAGATAAAGAACATGTGTGGGGGAAACTACTTTATTAAATATAGTGATTTTGTTTGAAGACTTTTTGGCAACATTTGTTTTTGCTCTTACATGCTATCAACTCCCTAATTTGTCTATTTTATCACAATTTCGGCTTTTCTTTTGGAGTTGGACAGAATTAAGAGCTAAGTAACTGTTCCATGTAATCAGTCTAATCAGACTTCTCCATCTTTATCTAATGCCTTTCCAGCGACAGCAAAAAAGGGACATGTGTGTGCTTTGCGGGCAGTGGGAATGAGGAGAACAGAAATAACTCGTACCCTCATAAAGCGGGACTGGCCCAGCCGTCAGGCCTTGCTCTTGCCCCAACAGAGCCCTGGGAGTGTCTCTTCATCGCAGACAGTGAGAGCAGCACCATTCGTAGCCTTTCGTTGAAGGACGGAGCAGTCAAACATGTGGTGGGGGGAGAGAGAGACCCTATGGTAAGCCCTACCTGCCATGTTTCCAGGTCAACTGTCTAACATGTTAAAGTGTTCCTCATCCATGTTTTATCCACCAAATTTAAAAGTTTTTCCCTTGAAAAAAACGTATTCATTCCTTAAAATAGCTTGTCTAGTATATGCGGTTCTATGATTATGCAAATTAGCCCCGCCTCCATTCACTCAAACCAGCTCAGAGATCCAATCGTTGATGATCACACGTTGACGTGATTGGTTAAAAGGTAGTTTGTGATGTCACAAACACCAGCGATTTCATTCAAACTGCTTTTTTGAGACTGCAGTTTTAAGGTGAAAATACCACATAGACATATAAACAACAATAAAAGCTTGATTTTCACCACAGGGGACTTTAATATATTCAAGTGATTTTAATAATATTAATACTAAATTATAGCTAGTAGAAATCGATGTTATTGTAGTATTGTTTATAAAGTATTATAGAGTTAATTAATAATTTTAATTTTAATAAAACTTTTATTTTTATATTTTCGGTTGTTTTAATTTTAGTTTAGGTTTCAATAATTTCGTTTTATACTTTTGTCAATTTGATTAGCTTTTGCTTTAATTTTTTTTATATTTCAGTTTTAACTTTAGTAACTTTAGTGCTTTAACTTCAACTTATTTAAGATAGATATCATCTACCATATATCATTTTCATTAATATTTATATTACATTTAACCCAACAACCATCAATACTATGGTTGTTGGTTTGATACTACAAGTAGAACCTGTACACATTTTTGGTTGTTATGTTAAACAGTTTGTTTACATGTAGATTAAAGCTTATAAACCTTCTTTTTTTATAAAGTTTTAAATCTATTAAGTTTAAAACTTTTATCTATTTACAAGTTATAACTTCTTCATACATTATTTTTCTTTTGTGGAACAATGCAAAAGCTGCCGGGTTGATGCAATGACTTTTAAAACAATCAGATACAAAGAAAGAAGTTTAAAGATGTTGAACTCTTTGGTCAAGCAGACCTTTATTTCTTCTGATCGGTATCAGATCATTTCTTAATCCTTCTGAGCAATCTGTCTAAAGCACATGCTTTAAAAGGGAAGGAGGGTGTTTTTATCCAGTTCACTTTAGAAAAATCACACCACATGGAGAGAGTTGAATTTTTATGGGGTCATTATTATCAGTTGATTGCAAGTCTCATTTGCATACATAAACCAGTTTTTTGAACAAGTTTGTTTGGCACTGCAAGATCCCGACGCTTGCTGTAATGCAGGAACATGTTTTATAAATAAAGTCGTGGAGCAGTTTTTATCACTTAAAGCTGCAGTCCGCAGTTTTTCCTCTTTGTCGCCATCTCTGTTTGAAATCTGCAATTGCAGTTATTTGCGGAATTCTTAACATTACGCTAGTGCACAGCGTGGATGAACACAATGTTTCAGGAGAGTGACAGTCACTGTGCCGGTGTGGATACTGGTGTTCCGAATCACATATTTGGAAGTATGACGAACATAATAATTTGATCAACTTTTCGGAAGTATGACCAACATAATAATTTTCACTGGAAAATGTTATCTGAACAAGTAAGAAACATCCACTTTTGTTCTGATTCTGACATTGCAGTAAATCCCACTGCTTAAATCTAAAAATCGCTCATCATATCACGCAAAACTTTGCAAATTATACTTTGTTCTCAAATTGTTAATGTAACAACGTCAGTATTGCGTGTCTACATTTAATGTCCTTCCGATATGTATGCTTGTTTTCGCATGGGTCTGGTTGCAGTCTCTTTTTTTCTGAAGCCACTCATTTTACAGCGGGTGAATCTGTTGTCACTGGTGATTGTCGTTTGAAACTTTCTGGATCCGACATCGAATTGATAAGTTTAATTATATCAAGTGATGTGAGAAAAGACTATAAATCTCCACCTCCAACATCCTCTCACGCACTATAGCCTGCTAGCCGAGACTCTTCTTTATGTGTACAGATGTGACGTAATGACGCAAAGACATGCTCAAATCTCCCGCGGAAATCTGTAAAAATCTGGAAAAATGTATTTTGTATAATTTTTAACCCCCAAAAAAGCTACGAACTGCAGCTTTAATGAACCTAAGCGATTTGAATGAGAAACTATTTCTTGGAGCAGTTGACATTTTTCAGATCTGTTAGATTTCCTTTGAGTTTGTCAGAGAATGAGAACGGATTGGGTTTCGCCATATTTGGTCACTGGATTAATGAGCTTTTTCTTTCCCCTTGTGATGTTCAGTGACTTATTTTGTGTATTAGACCACCACAGCGCTGTGATTGAGTAAATATACAGAAATGATAATTTATAGGTTTTTGTAATGTTGTTCTCATGGGTAAGCAGCCAAGAAATGACGCATGGCCCTTTAAAATCGTGTTTTCTTTATGTTGAGCAGAACCTGTTTGCATTTGGGGACGTTGATGGAAAGGGCATAGATGCGAAACTGCAACATCCATTAGGAGTGTCCTGGAATGAGGACAGCAGCCTCCTCTATGTCGCAGATTCTTACAATCACAAGGTCAGTCTTTCTGCACCGGACACACAAACCCATATACAGTATGTGTGTGTGTATATTTAATGTATAGGTAACTGGAAATTCTGTCATTATTTGCTCACCCTCATGTCGTTCCAAACCCTTAAGACTTTCGTTCATCTTGGGAACACAAATGAAGATCTTTTTAATGAAATTTGAGAGATTTCTATCTCATTATTGACAGCCTAAGTAACTACCTGTCAGCTAGTTGCTACTAAAGCTACTAAAAAGGTAGTAAAGACATGATTAAAATAATCCATGTGACTCCAGTGGTTTAACCTTAGTGTTATGAACGTGTGTTACTCTGTTGCAGCATAATATTTTGTAAATAAAGTCATTTTTCCATTAAACCACTGGAGTCACATGGATTACTTTTAGGATGTCTTTACTACCTTTCTGGGCCTTGAAAGTGGTAGTTGCGTAGACTGTCAATAGAGTGACCGAAAGGTCTCAGATTTCATTAAAAAGACATTTGTGTTCTGAAGATATACAAAAGTCTTACTGGTTTGGAACATCAATGACAATTTCAATTTTTGAGTAAACTAAACCTATAACTATTCAGGATTTATTTGCATAAATTAATTAAACTATAGTGCAGTGGACCCAATATATATTCAAGCAGCATTTTAAAAAAGGAACATTATTTCATTAAATAAAACATCAAAATAAATCTCATTGGTTTTAATGAAATACAGCTTGAACTTTTTAAACAAAAAAAAGGAAATTATTTTGTGTGCATCATCCCTGATTTCTGAGTGGAATCTTGCCACTTGCAGAACATGTTGTACAATGCATGTCATAAAATGTTGCAAGTTTTTAAATGGGCAAACACCTAGTTAAACTACCAATGGTCAAAGAGCTTCTCTGCTGCAGATCAAAGTGGTGGATCCAAAGACTAAGCAGTGCAGATTGCTGGCAGGCACAGGGAAGGCTGGGAATGGGATTGGCCCAGGCTTTCTGGAGTCCAGCTTCAACGAACCCGGAGGCCTATGTGTGGGTGAGGGAGGAAAGTTGCTGTATGTGGCAGACACCAACAACCATCACATCAAAGTCCTTGACCTGGAGACCAAAACGGTCTCTTTGGTGAGTTCCCATATGTGGGTTGTCATTTGACAATTGTTCTTCTTAGCAATTGTCTCATTGTTTTCTCTAATTCTTTGCACCAGTTTCCCATTGTAGGGAAACCAGAGGTTGATGCTATCCTCACAACTGCTACAAGCAACACCCCTGTTGTCAAAAGGATTCCCAAGCTTCCCAAATCAGCCCCAGTTCTTACCATGCCATCAATCACAGTCTCTTCAGGGCAGTCAGTCACTCTTTTGCTGAAATTGGCGCTACCGACTGGGACTAAGCTGACCGAAGAAGCACCTAGTTTCTGGAGCCTTTCTGCAGAAGGTACAAAATACGTCTGCATGATATTGGAAAAAATAGATATATTTAATTTTTCTGCAATATGAAAAAGTACAGAAATACAGGTTGCCAGCAAATAAACAGGTACACTCCCCCTTACACGACCCCATTTTTAACAAACAATTAAAAAAAAAAAGTGAATTGGCGGCCTAAAAAAACAAACTGCAAGTTTCAAAGTGCAAGTATTTCAATACGGTGATGTCATGCGCATGCATATTGTGTGTTTAGTCTATAAGTGTGTATTGTTTCTTTACAAAGTGACATTGCCAACTACTAAGTTACTCTGACAGCATAATACAGGGTTTTAAACCATTTTGCAGATCCATATGAATGGGGATCATTTTGACAGCGTTGTCGTCTGTACAAAGGAAACTTTTCCGTTTTTAGTACATCGCTGACATGTAAACGTACCCTCAGAGAAAAAGCACTAAATGTTCATTTGCATGTGTGTAGCTCACAGTCAATGAACCAAGCCCTTCTGAGACTGAGACTTTATCATGTATTTACTTAATTAAATCGCACCCCATATCACAATATATGTATATTTTTCGGTACATTGTGTAGCTCTAGTACAAAATCAAATTTATCGAAAAAAAGAGCATCTTTAATAGCTATCGATTTCAATCCCTAGCCATGAATATTTTGTAAAACGCATTTATTTACATGTGGTTTTCGCACCTTGTATATTATTCCTCTAGGAGGGCATTTCCGTGGAGTGAGCTGTAGGGTTTTGTTTGCTGGATTGCTGTGTTCACACATTTTCAACAGGCTTCAGGGACCAGCTGGCCATACCGGGAGACAATCCAAGGATAAATAAACAATTCCTCTATGCATCCCAACACACGGTCAACCCTTCATTCTATCTCACCCATCGTATCGCTCTCTTCCTCTTTTTTTAGCATCATCATTTCTGCCTCACTCTCAGTCCGTCTGCTGCAACATTTGTCTTTTCTCTCAGTTCTTCTTCACAAAAACATCAATCCCTTCTGAACGCACATCTTCTACGATTGATAATCATCTCAGTCACCAGAGACGACTATTGCTCATCACTCTGGTTGTTTGTCTCCGCTCTGCACCAGAACGTTTTGCCATCCAATAAACAAGCAGCTAATTAGTTTACGAAAGTGGTCGTTGTTGAAGTGACAAAAAGTCCCGGGGGGCGACGCCGCATAATTAGAACAAAAAAACCCATCAGGACCCCAAAAAAAGCCTGACTGTCTGTGGGCGTGCAATTCTCAGAAGCTGTAATAGTTCTGTCTGACTTTGATTGTCTGTAATTATGCACCACATTATCGTGAGTGCTTGTTTGTGGTTGGCTTCACGTGTGTATTAGTTAGCAGTGTTAATAGTTTTGTGTGTTATATGTAAATACATATGCGAATTGAATTCTTGTTTTCTAGGAAAAATATTAGCATTATGTAAATAGTTATATCAGCAGGGTCAGAAATTAATGGAGACTGGGGAAAGTGCCATCAAGGGTAACAAAAATTGACTGATTAAATTGATCAAAAGAAACAGACATTTATAACGACACAAACGACAACAAAGAATCCTGAAAACAATGTATCACGGTTTCCACAAAAAAACATTGATAATAATGATAAATGCTTCTTGAGCACCAAATTAGCATATGAGACTGATTTCTGAATGATCATGTGACACTGAAGACATGAGTAATGAGTAACTTAAATTTTAATATAATGTATTTAAAAATGGTTATAATTCACAATATTGCTGTTTTACTGAATTTCTGATCAAATAACTGCGGAACAGACTTCTTTTAAAACATCAAACAAAGTTACCAATCCCAAACTTTTAAATGGCAGTGCATATTTTTTATATTTTTAAGAAAAATGGACATACAATATACAATGTATGTGATTATTATCTGCACCTGCAGGTGGCCGATATTGCAGCTCAGTTCCGTGGGTCTTTGTTCACGTCCTCTCCTGTTTTAGCTCTCACTGGGGATCATTTGATTGGACGCTGTCCTAATTCTATCTGGCACTTGTCCGGGTAGCCTGCCCTTGATTCAAGGCCAGTGACACACACCTGGTATACTGTATGCTGCAATGCAGAACCATTAACTAAAGGAATTTCCTTTGGAAAGGAATGCATTCTGAAAGTCCCTATCAATTGCCTGAGAAATATTAAATTGCCTTGGCAGGTGTATATGTGTTATTTGACACCCAAACAAATGGTATTTCAGGAGCCAATTCCTTTCAAACAAACATCAGCCAGAAATGTCAAACGTTAAATGTTGTTTTCCTCTGCAGGTAATGAGTGGTTACTGGAAGGGCAAGCTGTGACGGGGAGCATCGGTGATCTCTCTGAACCCATCTCGATCGTCTCATCCATCCCAGCGACCCCCGCATCCCCAGACCCAACGCTGAGGCTTGACGCCTGGGTATACTACTGCCTGTCTAATGGCGGGGCTTGTATGATGAAGGTAGTGTCCTTCAGACAACCTCTTCTGATCGGTTCCACATCCCAGGAAGGTTCTGTTACTGTGACGCTCAACCATGCCTTTTAAAACAGGCATTTACACAGTTCTTTAAAGGGATAATTCAACCAAAAATGA
The DNA here is from genome assembly GCF_988280905.1 of Pimephales promelas. NCBI lineage: Eukaryota > Metazoa > Chordata > Actinopteri > Cypriniformes > Leuciscidae > Pimephales > Pimephales promelas. The sequence goes on along the minus strand of NC_142785.1, from coordinate 24,182,942 downwards.
AAACCCTCATGCCGTTCCAAACCTGCATGACTTTATTTCCTCCTCCTGTGGAATACTTTTTTTTTTCTTTTTTTTTCTCTACACATTAAAAGTCAATGGGGTCCATTGTTTTGTTTTTTGTTTTTTCCAAAAGAACGACATGAGGGTGAGTGAATGATTTTTAGGTGAATATCCCATTAACATTCTAATCACTTCCTGTGGCTAACACATACTGTAGTAATCAGACCTCACACAGGCTTGTCATCACGCTAATGATGGATCGCAAGTGTTAATTGCCGAGTCAGGATCTGACTGTTAAATCTTGACAAAATATTATTCAAAGTGCCTCTCTCTCATCAGCAATATAGCTTATGGTACTGCTAGGGACGTTTCACATGATTAAGCTTGTGTAATGCCTTTGTTTAATAGCCTGATATCTTTATCGGCCATCTTTATTCATCTTCAACTCAGTCACATGCTCTCACACAGTAATATTCAACATGACGCAGTGTAGTGTAAAAATGTAGCCTGTCAGCTGCTCTGACATCCCTTCATGGTTGGTCTGGCTGAAGATATTATTATTATTACTACCTTTTTTCCCACACTTTTTTTTTCTTTTTATTAGCCATATCATACTGTAAGGAAGTCTTAAACGAGCAGTCAGACTTAACGCTATTTTTATTGGTATTATTTATTGTTTACCAGCAATGAGCAATACACTTATAAGAATATATATGAAGAATTATGTACGCTGACATTAATTTCAATGTTCAGTCTTTTGCTAAATGGAATCATGAGGCATTTACATCTAGCCTACATATTAATGTTTATTGAAATAATAGTCTCAGTGCTGTTAAGCATTAACAATGAAACTGCAATGTATTCATAAAGCTGGCTACATCATAGACATGTGCTTGCAGATCATGCACTTGGAGCGTGCGAGCGTGAATCAGACCAGGTGATTCTTCTTGACTTTTTCACAAATGGCCTCTAAAATTGTCTTGTTTCTGTTTGTGCTTGCTTTTCCTGTGGTAGTTCCTGCCCATGAATTATTTAATATAAATAAAATGCATCTTTCTCCCTTCTGAGGGCAGCTCTTTTATACCACCTCCAAATTCTGCACTTTAATGGATTAATTGGATGCAGTGGTCTAATAAAGTTTATTTTCCCAGCATTTTGTGTTCAGTGTTTTAATATACTCTTCACTATACACGCAAGGACCAATGCATTCATTGTGAATGACAATAGACCATCTGTTCCTGCAGAGATGTTTCATGGTACATTTTCACAAATTTCACATTTTTACAATAGTTTATGCTACTGTTCATCGTTAATTCATTTGTCAAATATACATTAATTTAACAATTCATAGAAAACAAATTATTCTCAAAAATGTTTTAATGTAAAAGTAGTTTAGGGTTGATAAGGTTTTTGAGAGTCTATTTTATATATAAATTATATGTATATTTTTTTCTTGTGATGACAAAGCTGAATTTTCAGCATCATTACTCCAGTGTTTAGTCGCATGATCCTTCAGAAACCTCTCCGATATGATTTGATGGTCAAAAAACTTTTCTTATTATAAATGGTGATTTTTTTTTTGCAAACCATGTTTAAAAGTATATATATATATATATATAGCTTCTTTTTTATGACCTATTGTTTCGCTAGATAGACCCTCTTCCTCTTCAAAGTCCTTTGAAACTGCATCGATTTGGACTTCAAAACATTGGTTGCCATTATTCGAAGAAAAATCCAGAAATGTTTTCCTCAAAAAACGTTTTTTCTCTTCCACTGAGGAAAGAAAGACATGGATATCTTGGATGGCATTAGGGTGAGTAAATTATTAGGAAATTCTCATTTTGAGGTTGACTAATCCTTTAAAGCGTTAATATTTCAGTAATGGTCCACACCCGCATGCATACACCTGATAACCATGTGCTCCATTCACTGGAGTGTTTGGCAGTCTGAAACCAGTATTGCCACCACGCTCCATTTCCTTGGTTTAATGTTCTCAGCAATTACAAATAAAGCTGAGCTGTGAAAATATATGCTTTGTGCTGTTGAATGTGATCCTCGTAATCTCTCAGCAAACACTGAACCCTATCAAAATGTTCATTTCCACTCACAGGAATCCCCCAGAGAATTCTGCAGCGCCCATTACGACGCAACAGGCCAATATTTAACCAGAAATCACATTACGAATCAGAGCCCGAGTCCATATAGGATTAACAGAAGCGTAAATAAGAAATAGAACATTAGAATTGAACAGGCAGTCAATCAGGCAGCTGCTTTTTGACACATCTGCCTTTATCACAACAGCTCCCAGCTGCAGTGAAAGATCATTTGCATACTTAGTGCAGCAGATTAGAAAAAAAATCGCTCACTTTTGATATAGAAGCATGAAATTTGGCATAGATACTCTCTATGGGCCACTATTTTGGAAAAAGGCGTAACTTGACATTACACACATCAATGTAAGAATTTATGTTTTGTTTTTTAAAGACATTCTTCACAAAGTTGATGGGAGGGGGAAAGCCAACAGTACTGAAACAATCTGGAGAATGCCATGGGTGATTGAGAGAGGCAACAAAAATCTGGTGATTGTTGGTTGACAAGTTTGTAAAACGCCCATATAAGTATTTCAGGTCCAGTTTTGATTCCACTATTGACCCTGGTTGACTTGCTTCAGTTATTTTTACGTTTGAAAGCACACACCAAATGTGGTTAGCTCATGTAAAAACTTACACATTTTCTCTGGCCATTAAGTTGGCAACACAATCCGGAAGTGCTGGTGATAAACAGGAGGGATGCTGGGAAATGGAGATTTTGACTAGATGACTGGACCGTTGAATGGTAAGGTACATACCGGTAGTCCAGTTCATAGTAAAAGTGAATAGTGTGTAGTTGCCTGAAGTATAAAATCATTGGTTACCCACAAGCCAATCAGAACTCAATCACCTCTCTCTCCAACTTAAACAACACCTCCATTCAAAATGTTTCTTCTTGTTCGGATTTCAGTTTGCAAATGCCGGGAATATTCTCCACAACAGAGCGAATTGTATCCCGTATCCAGCCCGTTCTCAAATGTACGTTTACATTTGCCGCAGTGTCTCTTCAAACACCATCTCTCACTCCATTCATACTCAGTCATTCCCATTGGCCAACATTATTGTGACTGCTTCAGCAGGTTGTGCTCTAAATGCAGAACTTATAATTTTAGATGTGGAATGCCACAAGGTCTGATCAGGTCAACACAACTAATCACTATTGAGAAGTGTCAGTGATTATAAGGTTTAGTTTAGCGCTGTTGTTGTAAACCCCTTTTCTTTATTCTTGTTTTAAAGACTGAATATTTTAGAATAATAGGCCAGCCACTTGTAATTTCTCAAATGCATTTAGTCATTTGTTTGTCTAATTTTTATATCATTTTTGTTTTTGCTCATGAGCTGCTTTAAGAAGAAATTTGGAGATCTCTGCATGTTCTTGAATTCATGGCCAACACCATTTCTATCTCATTATCCCAGTTTTGGCAGCATTTGTGATTTCATAATTTTGGCTTTATGAGTTATACATTTGTCTTCTATCAATCCCTAGACAATCACCAAAAGAAGATGGAGCATGCAGTATCATTGTTTTAATAATAATTTTTTGGCATTTTGTGTCTTTCTTTTTCTTTGCCAGAGAACAAATCTATCATGCTTTTAGCCCTATATTTTTTGGAATATATATAACCCTCACTATACCAAATCCAGCCCCAGTTTAACTATTTGGTAACCTAAGGACTCACTTCTCTCTGTCAATGGACTTTCTTTTTCTTATAGAACTGGACTTGTAAAGCAGAGAGGGTTAGTTTAGCAGAGAATATAAAGAATTTATATTAGACCAGTGAAAAATCAAGACAAATAAAGTTAATATAGTAATTAACCAAATTTGAAGCAGTCTCTCTAGAGTGATCATTGGAGTTGCCACACCTGTGGTGCCCATAAGGGAAGAATGTCAGTCAGTTCTTCTGTTTTTAGATCATCCGTCTGTTGAAGCTTCTTGGCTGTCGTCGCTCAGCATGTGTCGTCAGCCGATGATGTCACTCAAAGGCCTTGTGTTGGAGACTGAAATATAGGCTCTGTTGTTTCTCTGCCTCTTCTCAGTTTGGGTGTTTGAAAGATCCTACACTTTTGCACCACAAGATTGTCTCTTTTTTCCTCAGGAAAAGTCTCAAGTGACATTTTTTTTTCCAGCATTAATTTCGCTGAGGTTTCAGAAAGTGATCAAGTTCGGAATGGGAGCTGAAAGCCCATCACCCACTTCTTGTTCTTCTTTCTGCAGTCTTGTCTTCTCTCTGTCGTATCTTTGCCCTTTGCCCTCTTGCTTCCATTCGACATTGTCATTGAAGCCGTCTGAAATTTGAACTCTCAGAGATGAGCATGAATCAAATCAAACTTTTATAAATAGTTCCTATTGTGCCTGAGCTATTAGCCTCTTTATATAAATTCCACTTTTTAACCATCTTTTCACTAGTTCTTTAATATATAAAACCTCACGGGTTGACAACAGCAGTTCTTCCATTCTATTTTTAGTAAAGCAAGTTCTTCATTGCAGGAAAAAGCAAAAAAAAAAAAAACTGAACCTGAAATATCTCTGAGACATCTTTCAAAATGTCTTATACTGTACATGCTCTCACATTAGGGTTAGTTGAACTAACTTTTCATGAAAATTCCACCAGATGTTGAGTTAACTGCCATCTAAATGCATCTGCAATGAAGTGGCGGGGAAATAGCCAAAAGTTAATGGAGCTATGTCTGTCTGGGGGAAAACGCTATACACTTCTAAAGCTCTAACCATTGAATAACGCACTTCGTAGTGAACACATTGGACTTTCAGCTGCAGTCATGTTTATGTTTGCATACATGAAGCTCATAGAATGAAGAACATGTTATCTGAGGTTAACAGCCCGAGATCAGAGCGTGCTGTTTGTCAGATAATGACCCTTTGAACTTTCCATCCATTTGGAAGAGGGGAAGATCTGTGATATTTGCCAGGAGTGTAAATGTATAGAAAGCATGAAACATATGAAGTGTGAATCATATGCACTGAGATGTGAAGTAAAATCATACAGTCTCCCTCAAGGGTTTATTAATGGATGAAACCAGCAGGCTGTAAAAGACGCAAAATCCATAATGCAAGATTTAAAGGGTTAATTCTGTCGTCGTTTACTCGCCCTCATGTCATTTCAAACCTGTAAGACTTTCATTCATCTTTGAAAAATAAACAAAGATATTTTTAATGAGATCTGGGAGATTTCTTTTCCTCCTTTGCATTGACAGTCCATGCAACTGCTTCAGAAAGTTTATAAAGAGATCATAAAACTGGCTTAGTCTGAATTTTCTGAAGAGACACGATCGCTTTATACACAGAACAGATTTAATTTAGGCTTTTATTCACACATCATATTCATCAACGCACACATCAGTTATGGTAAACAGAAGCTCAAGCATAAATACACAGGACGAAGAAAAGGGCTAACGACAAGGCAACAGGTGAATGGGGCGAATCAATGAAACACACAGGAAAATAGGTCAAAGGAACAGCAACGGAACACAATGAAAACTAAACGGCTGTCAACACCGGTTTCAATTAAAAACGTTTTATGCGTTTTGGATGCCTGAAAATGCAAACTTTTGAAATCGGGTTTCAAAGTGCAAGTTTTTGGTGTAAACAGCAAAAACGCGAATCTCTGAAAACGATGACGTCATGCACATGCATATTACGTGTTCGATCTATAGCGTTTCATCGCCATCTAAAGGTCATGTAGTAGAATACAGCATTTTTAATCGTTTTCACGGGTCCTTGTGAATAGGGATCGTTTTGACTGGTTTCATCTGTAAGACGGAAAACTCAAAGCTAAATCCTCTCAGTTTTAAGCATAATGATGTTGTGTAAACATACCCTAAGACATAACCCTGATAACTAACGATGTTTTTTTCTTGTGTGTTAAAGCATGCAAGTTTGAGCTTCTGTTGATGTGATCAATGTTTATATGTGAATAAAAGCCTTCACTTTGTTCAATTCAATCTTTCATATCAAATAAAGTGATTGTGTCTCTTCAAAAAAATTGGTCTAAACTGCTCAATTCATATGGATTAGTTTTATGATCTCTTTATGAACTGTTTAAAGCGTCAAAGTGGTAGTTGCGTCAACACAGTCTCATAAGATGCATGAAGATCTGTACCACGAATGGCATTTCTCGTGGCATTTATTCGCCAAAAATGTTTTTTGCGTGCTTATGCTACGCACTAAAAAACCCTGGGATACACTCTAAAAAATGCTGGGTTGTTTTAACCCAATTTTGGGTCAAATATGGTCAAACTCAAACATTGGGTTAAAAATGTAATTTAAAAAAGTAACCAATTGGCTGGGTTTGTCCATATTTGACCCAAAATTGGGTTAAAACAACCCATCATTTTTTAGAGTGTAGGTTTAGGGGGGGAGGGAGGGGGGAATTTCGTGCGTATTATACGCCAAAAAGTGCGTATCATACACTCTTAGAAGAAAAGGTTCTATATAGAACCTCAAAAGCTACGTATTTGGAACCCCTAAAAGGTTCTATACACTCTTAAAAAAAGGGTTCCACTGGGTTCTATATAGAACCCTGGGGTTCCATACTTGGCCAATAGAACCTTTTACCAAAAAAAATGGTTCTATAGAACCATTTTGGAGTTCCATATTTGAAGCGGGGGATGGAACCGAATTCTGGTTCTAAATAGAACCATTTCTTCTAAGAGTGTATGCACGCAAAAAACGCATACCATATACACGCAAAAACTGTTTTTGCCGTATAAATGCCACGAGAAATGACACGGGCTTGTTGTGTGGACAGTCAAAGGGAAATCATTTTTTTTAGACTAAAATATTTGAAGGTGAATGAAAGTCTGTTGGGTTTGGTCTTTTCAAAGCCACAACAAATTTGTTTCTGAAGGTCAGAAGATGAAAGTCTTTTTTTTTTTGGTTCAGGTGTTTGGTTAAATATATCTTCTATCCAGTATTAATATTCTGAAGACATTCGCCATGACTCAAAAACCATGCTCTGTGAATTTTAATAAAATGGCATGAAACTAAAGATGATTGGACTGCTGTGAATAGAAAGTTACCTGGGTTTCTCTTACATAATTGTCACAGTACTTTACATAAGACTGTGTGGTTTTAATCCTTTCGTTTTGATAATACTGAGAAGAATGTTCATTTTACATGCTATATTAGCACTGGGCTTGCATGGGCTGCTTTAAATTCAGAATATCTTTTATTAGCTGCACTGTGGTTATGGATTAAGATTTGTTCTGGCATGCAGAAAGTCATTACAAAGATTAAATTGGCATAAATTGTGAGCTTGTGACTCTATGAAGATTCTTAAATTATATAGCATTCATATTATGTACAAACCTCTTGAATTGTACTTTTAAACTAGAAGTTTTTGCTTTGAATCAGTCTGGCAAATTCTTCCAACGTATTTTTTATTAAATGAACTCAGAGAAGCTATTGAATCAACATACTGTGACACACTTACTGAACCACAAGTTCCAAGTCAAAGCATCATTTACCTCATCAGTGGCGTAGGTTTGATTTTGAAATTAGTGGGGAAGGGTACATCAATTTATAAATATATTTTACGTTTTGATCGAAATTATTGCTAGGGATATATCAGTGACACTGGATATTGGTAGGGATATTCTACGCCCCTGCCTCAGTCATGTCTTTGTATGTGTTATACTCATTTTTAAATTTTACCAAAAGCCTTATGAAATTGATAAGTAGCCTACTTTTTAATGTAATAGTATAATAAGGAACATGTTAACTAGAAGAAGAAAAAACGGTAATACTAAGGTCCCATGAGTTTGCGTAATAACATTAAACACATGCCAAGATTGATTCATCTTTAATTAACGTTAGTATTTTCATTGTTAGATCAGGTTAGCTAATGCAGTTAAACTAATGTTCACAAATGTTACAAAGAAAACCAGCCTGTTTTCCCCACATATTTCTCTCTAAAAAGTAACAAATATTGATAAACCCCTTGAGAAGCATCATCTTGTTTTCAAGGTGGTCCTAATACACAAACGTTTTTGGTGGGATTATACCAGGGTGGGTCCTGAAAAACATTTGGGAACACAAGGCTTATAGGATAATGCATCCCTATATTTCTTTCTTTCATTGCTCAGACTGTTCTTATGACTATTTGCCTTCTAATTTAGCCTGGGAAAACCCAGACAACTTCCGGCAAATTTCGATTAGCTCTGAAAGTTAGTTTCAACTGAGAAGGGTCTGGTTTTAACCAAGCTACTTCTAATTTTGAATCATCTATAATTTTGCAGTTATCACTTGTTAAACTGCATTACCCACAATTCCAATGCCTGCTCTAATGCCTGGATAAATGTCTCATTTTGCACTGGTAAGAATGGGATTTATGCTACATTGCATAACATAATAGACATTATTATATGCATCCCGTACCATGTAACCATTCAACTTGACTTGCTTTTTGTTGCTTAGAAAAGGTGAGATCATTTCGTTCACAAGAGTCCCAGGACTTTATCTGATAGATCAAACAATGACAAAAGGGTTGAAAGTGTGGAGGAGCCTGCCCCACACGTTGGCTAAGGTAATAAAAAAAGAAATAGTCAGAGTGCTGTTCTACAATGCTGGAATGTAGATGAGAACGAGAGATAAATTGTGTAGCAGCAGCATTAGTCTAATGTGCCTGTCTGTGTCCCGGCTAAGGAGGTGCAATTATGATCTTATCTAGTAACAGCTTCCTACTGCTAGAAAAACATATCTCACCATAGCCGATTCATTTTCATAAGGAAAGCAAGTGACCCACGGTTGGCTCTTTATAGCTTGGCTGGTGGTGATTTGTCCAGGAAAGTGCTGGGGCACATGGAACAAACTGAATTGAGCATTGTGAAGTTTGCAAACAAGCACCAAATCTGTCCAGGGGCCCTGCAATTGCCTAATGCTGTCAGGTAGTGTTACATATACTACTTTCCAGATGTTTGTGAAGTTGGCACTGATGTTTACATGATCTTACATGAAGTAAAAAGTATTTCACTTAAAAATATTTTACTTAAAAGTTTTATAGCTTTATAAGGCACTAGGCAATGCAGTATCAGTCAATGTGTTGTACATAACCACACATGCATGACTCTTAACATAACATAGGCTATTAACAGTAGAGAAATGTATGCAATTTGTATAATTTTACGGTTACAAATTCAAAAGCTCATGAGTTCCGTCACACAGAGATAAAAGATTCAGATCATTCAACAAAATTATTGTCCTCAAGCCTCAAAGCGTTACTGTAGTTTTGTAGCTCATGATGACTAGGTAAATGTAAGATTTTGGATAGAATATACTTCATAAGGCACCAGAATGAAACATATTAAAATGTTCAATCATGTGTTTATGCCAGTCCCAGCCAGCCACAAGAATATAACTCCTATATAGTGATTGATTTTAATAGAAACGGTTTTAAAAAAAAGAAAATGTAAACAGTAAAAGCTAACTGGAAGTCACCATACCATACTGTAAAAAAGACAATATTTTCAATGTTTTTTTTGGTTTTGTTTTTTGTTTTGTTTTTTTGGTAAAATGCATGAAAATGTATATTCATTGTAATGAGGCAATATGTATGCCAAATATTTAAATACGACGGTAACATATTAATGGGGTACTTCATTCTTGAAATTACCATGTAAAAGCGCAGCAACAGTACAATGTCCGCACTTGGGTGAGACCAAGAAGTTCTTAATATGTGGTGCTTGAGGGACAATTTAAAGACGCGGCGCCATTGGCTGTGTAGCCTATGACGTGACCGTTGTTTAGTTGTCGCTCTGCCTGTTCTTTGAGAGCGCGCGTGTGTGCGCTGGGCTGGAGACCAGAGCGCGGATGGAAGCGCTCCACACAGGACCTGAAGTTCTGAATGAGCGCGCTTCATTTCTCCACACCATGGGAGACGGTTTACCGTCTGTAAACTACAGCAATGACTCTAAACGCACCCCGGATAACTTATCAGAACAGTGGCTCGTGGGCATGGGAATCATCATGGGTCTGGTAGTAATTGTCATTGTAGTGGGGAATATACTGGTTATAGTCGCCATAGCGCGGAATCAGAGGCTCCAGACGCTCACCAATGTTTTCATAGTGTCTCTGGCGTGCGCAGACCTTATCATGGGGTTACTGGTGGTGCCATTTGGCGCAGACTTGGAGGTCAGAGGATCTTGGATGTATGGATCGTTCTTCTGTGAATTCTGGATATCTCTTGATGTACTTTGCGTCACGGCGAGCATCGAGACCCTGTGCGTAATTGCAATTGACAGGTACATCGCCATCACCTCTCCATTTCGCTATCAAAGCCTTTTAACGAAAGCACGAGCCAAGGTGGTGGTGTGTGCAGTTTGGGCTATATCAGCTCTTGTGTCATTTCCACCCATCCTAATGCACTGGTCCCGGGACACCGTGGATACATCATGCTATAACGAACCCGAGTGCTGTGACTTCATCACCAACCGTGAATATGCCATCTCATCCTCCGTTATATCGTTTTACATCCCTTTAATAGTCATGATATTCGTCTATGCCAGGGTATACAGAGAAGCCAAACAACAACTGAAAAAAATTAACAAATGTGAGGGAAGATTCTACAACAATGGTACTAATTGCAAACCTAACCGAAAACGAACCACCAAGATCCTGGCTTTAAAAGAGCAGAAGGCGTTGAAAACGTTGGGAATAATCATGGGAACATTCACTCTCTGCTGGCTGCCGTTCTTCATCGTTAACGTGGTGCGGGTGTTTGGCAAAGAGGTGGTGAAAAAGGAACTCTTCGTATTTTTGAACTGGCTTGGGTACGTCAACTCCGCCTTTAATCCCATCATATACTGTCGGAGTCCCGACTTTAGGAAAGCCTTTAAGAGGCTGTTGTGTTGTCCGAGGCAGGCGGACCGCAGGTTGCACGTGAGCTCGTGCGATCTGTCGCGCTGCACCGGGGGCTTTGTGAACTCAATGGAGCAGAGCATGCTCGGGACCTGGTCGGACTGTAACGGCACGGACAGCCGCGACTGCAGTCTAGAGAGGAACGGAAGGGTGTCCCATTCAGAGTCTCAGCTGTAAAAGTACATCTGCGAATATCAAGTCAATATTGCACGAGCTGTTTGTTCGATTGGAAATCAGGTTATAGCCTACTGGTGCGCTAGTGATATGTGAGTGTGATTGTTTCAGTGAACGTTTCAGACAAATTCGAAAATATTTCCACAAAAAAAAGCTTTGAAGTTATGTTCCCTAATCTTTTAAAGGGATAGTTCACTTTGAAAATTATTTTTTGATATGTTTTAGCTTACCTCTAGTGCATCCAAGATGTAGGTGTCTTTGTTTCCACAGTATTTTCAATTTTGATATTTTTAGGTCAAACCCTTTGTGTCTATGAATTGAGGTCTATGGGGTCCACCTCAAAGAGCATGCACAGAGAAGTCCAAATTAAACATGATTCAATGACTCGCCTAAGACACCAAACGAGCGGTTTGTGTGAGAAAACGAACAGTATTTATATCATTTTTACCTCTTGTAACCATGCTCTTTGAGGTGGACCCCATAGACCTCCATTATATGACTGATAGACATGAACGGTTTGACCGAAAAATATCAAAATTTAAAATACTGTGGAAACAAAGACACCTACATCTTGGATGCACTTGAGGCAAGCTAAAACATATAAAAAATTAATTTCAAAGTGAACTATCCCTTTAATAAAAATATCTTCTCTTGCAACAATATCTCTTCACTGATAACGTGTTTGCTGGCGTGAGGGTGGGACAACCTGTCAGCAAACCAAAATGATCCAATGACCCAATCAACTCTGATGGACAAAATCAAGTCATGGCCTACATTTTTTTTTCTCAGTTAAGAAGCACTTTGATCCACTACAGAACATGGAAACTTCCATCAATGCCAACTTTACATTTTCACCAGGCAACGCACAAACTAAATGGATGAATCAGAGCATCCCCTTCCCTCACTCAAATTTCTGTAATAAATCTACTCCAGCTCCATTCCGGGTTTTATTCCTGTGCCGAGTGAACATGGATCAATAGAAAATGCGCAATCACTCCATGTCCAGTCCGACTGGCTCCTCCATGAACACGGGTAAGCGGGGTGATACAGACAAACAGTGGGCCTATTTTTTTTTTTTTTTACAGTCTATGGTTTAGGCTGTATAAGGTAGTAGACGAAATTTAACAACAACGACAATCATTAACCTATTTAGCTAAATTTAGCACATGTATTTGGAGTGCCCATCGAAGCAACTGTGTCTCCTCTGCAAAAGTTTAAAATGAAAAGATGTTTTATTTCTGACACAGTTGTAACCGGTGGGAAACTTGCTCAGTTTGTCACTAAGAAGTTACAAAAAAAGATTTCTATGGATAGATTTCTATTTTCTTTGCTTTATTTATTTTAACAATGTGAATCAATCAGTTAGGTCTATTCAAAACCAGTTTCATTTTGACAAGAGTATTCCAATAAATTAATGATAGACTCATTAAATATATTTAGCAGGGGGCGAAATGAAATTAAACAGCTCTGTTCATGTGACTGTTTAAACCAGCTGATTAAAAATGATCACATTAAATAATTACATTAAGTCTATTGAGAACTCTTTGGAAAACACAACATCTTTTTAGACCCTTCAAACTCAAAAGTAATGCAAGTCACATGATAATGTGGGATTCATAATTCAATTATAAAAGCTGAAATCTTTTCAAATACAAACTGTGCAGTATTTTGCAGTGACTAAATGGCAGTTTGGTCAGGCTAAGGCAGTGATGTTTTGTTTAGCTCTGAAATGGAGTAGTGAAACTGTTTTTTATTCTTCATAGTAATGTCAGGCATTGAGCCTTTACATTGTTTCTTGAAATGTTTTATTCATGAACATCAAAACAACATCTTGTTTTACCTCATACCTGTATAATGTGCAAATTGTACGAGGAAGTTGTTTATATTAAACAAATTGTCAAAATGTACAGTATTTATTTGATGCATTGTACAGAAAAAGCGTGGCAATGTGATAAAATAATGTTACTTGTGATTTACCTGCACCTTATTTGTGTCAAATGTGAGCTGGGGCAATGAGTTTCTTGCATTTTCCATTCATTTAACATTTCAACCAGTTATATATGTTACTATAGACTCATTTATTTGTAAAGATGCGCACACATGTTTTGGCAAGTTTTGTTATGAATATATTTCTCAAACTTCATGTTTTTACAGAAATAATGTATGTGCCATTGCCTCAGGTGAAGTATTGTACAAGAGTTATAAATTATGTTGAAGTAAAGCTGGCTAGCATACAATAAAATGTGATATTGTAAAAAGGCACGTTGCTTTTGTAATTACTTTATTCATTTTATGGGATTTCTGAGATCTTTTGGGATTTCAGAATATTGTTTGTTAATTTATTTGTTTTTCAAGGCAAAATGTACTTAAATTAGGGATGAGTTATATGTCTATAGGAGATCTTTAACTATTTTACACAGCTGAGATTTACCCATGGTCTGCAGTTGGTTGAAAGTAAAAAAAAATAAAAAATAAAACAGTCAAAAGGCCTCCAATTAGATCTTGCCTTAAATATTTATGTGCTGACCTCATTTAGTTTGCAGCACTTGCATCACTTTTGGGTTTTCCACCATCTCAGACTGCATTGGACTGTAAAAATAACACAACACAACGTAATTTCATTTCACACGTGCAAACTAACAGAACACTCAAGAAGCACTCTTAGAACCCCAATAAACCCTATATTTGTGTGTATGATTGTGTGTAGCAGTGCAGGGTGTGTGTCTCTTGGTTTTTAAGATTCACATCACAATGTGAACACAAAGCATTAGGAAATTCTCCTAATGGAATAATTTTCTGCATCAGTGTTAGCAAAGGTATCATGGAAATTAAAAATTTCTGCAGGTGAACTTCCCATAATCAAACATTCATGAATGTTTTTTTGCATTTATGGACAATATGATGCAATAACGTGGTAAATTGTTTCTTTCTGGTCGTGTATTGTTCTACTAATATATTATAGTTTATTGTGATGTCGACTGAATAATAAAAAGCAGTTTACCTTGTTTGGCTGCTTATCATTTTATTCTTTCTAGGAAAATCTGACATAAACGTATGCCAAATGCATTGTGCTTTGAAAAACAAGCATTTAAGAATACATTTGATGAAATGAACAGCACACAGCTGTGAGTTCACAAGAGGTTGGATGGTTTAAAATGCATTACTCGGAGCAGTGTCCCCCGAGCCCTCTCAGATCTAAAACTGCCATGCCCGCATCGCTTCGGCTAATGAACCTTATTTAAATGCGATTACCCGTGCTAATACAACACAACAACAACACTGCCCGCATCATGAATATGCTCTTGGCTGCATGTCACCTTGTTATTAAAAACAATTTGTTTGCCAGGAATTTGTATCCGGACAGACGTGACAGATGAGGGCCCTTGCGTTGAAACAAATGGAGCACGTGTGATTGCCTTTGGTGTCTTTATCAGCGTCGGATATCTTTCATTAATCAGAAAGCTTGTAGTTTATCATTCTACCTGATGACTCTGACGTAATGACTGCTTTATTTGCTTGGAGGCTCATGTGCCGGTGCGCTCAAAATCAAGTGAATTGCACTGAACCCTAAGTAGAAAAGATTAGCTCACTGTGGTCAGTGAATGGTACATTTGCTTACTTCAAATACGTTAAGTGTCTATTAATAGCGGCTGGTGGGCAAGTTCAAAACGTTTTCTGAGCTTTGACAGCCATTACGCATCTTTAGTTCACGTAAGGGCCACTTGGTCTGAATCTTTGAACACGTTGTTTTATGTCAGCCAATGGCTTCCAATAGCACATCGTGGAGATAAAACGCTCTCATGTTTTTCCCTCTCACGTTGGCCAACAGCTCACACGGTTAATTGTAAAACGTTACTGGCTTATGAGGTGTTGAGAGAACGGCATCCACTTATATATACCTGTGCATGCCTTCCACATTCCAGTGTTGTAGTTTCCATTTAACGGCTTGTCTGAAGGGCGCATTTGGACCATTCTCCACGCTCACACATACTAAACTTTTGAGGTCGTGATAAAAGTTATGACAATCTTGTTTATGGGACAAGATGAAATTTGTCCCAAACATTCAGAAAAAAATGTGCATCATGACAGCAATTAAACGATTTCACTTAACACATAGGCTACTGTTGAAGAAAAATAAAGCCGCAAGGAAACAACTCAAAAGGGCCACAGTGTGTTTCGTTGCAAAGATAAAGTTTATTGCACAATATTCACAAGGATCAGATGGGGTAATCAGAACTGAAGAGAGAAAACAAATAAAATTATAACTGTTACAGACAACAGGGTTTCCAATTCTATCCAATGGAAATTGCTCTGAAAGTGTGCGCACTCACAAGTTCACCAAACACAAATTCACTCATCAAACAACCACTACAATCTATTCCCCAAACCTTAACAGAGTGTGAGTGTGCAGAAAGTTTCAGAGAAATTTTCATTGGATAGGATTGGGAACCCTGTTGTCTGTAAAGGTTATAATTTTGTTTTCTCTCTTTGGCAGTTCTGATGACCCCATGTGATCCTTGTGAATTTTGTGCAATAAACTTTATCTTTGCAACGAAACACACTGTGGTTGTGGCCCTTTTGAGTTCTTTTCATCTCTTGTGAAATGACTGGGTTACACAAATATAGCTTAACTGATTAAAAATATTCTATTCATCAGGAATAGCCAATGCTATCTCACAACCTATTCGTACAAATTTATACGATTTGTCTAATCCCACGTGATGGGTAGGTCAGGGGTAGGTCGAATTCATACGAATTCGCCAACTCATAAAATTCGTACAAATTGCCATGAGATCAGGTAGTAATAGCGAAAACTGTGTGAAAACAAATAGTGAAAACTGAACACCGTAAACTGACACTAAAAAAATAGTTGATGCCTTACATTTTGAAGTGCAATCAACTTGGATGTTTAAGTAATTTCAATTTAAATTGAATTTAAAGGTTGAATCTTGTATAAATGATAAAAAAGTGCATGCCTTAATGAATCCGCAATGGTTTCGTGGTACAAGTAGGAAATCTCTAAAAATTCCCAGCTTACAAGTTATGATTAAACGCTCTACGAAGAGGACGTGAATGCTTTATTTATGCATGTTGAAATCTAGGCTAATTGCGACATGTTGTGTGTCACAGACCTGTGGTGGAAGGATGATGTGTTTTTGTAGGCCAAAACTCAGAAACGAGTATTTTAGCACCCGTTAGCATTTTCCAATATTCATCGTCCTGACCTCAATGAGTTTAAGGCTAAATGCTTGAATATGGTGTGTGTGGTAGGCCTAAACACAAACTCAAGGTATTCTCTATGATATAAAATACATCAGAATCACAATCCCTCTTGTGATTTTTTTAAAAGCTTTTACGTGTCTTGTAAAGGGCAGTTGCTTGCAAGTGGCTAAAAGGGACTGCAGATGACATCGAACGTCATCAACCGAACAGGAAAACTCAAAGCCAACTCTTGTCTGCTTTCACAGCCTCGATGTGTATATAATCGTGGTCATGCAAATTATTTTTTTGATTTTATTAAATGATTGAATGAACAGTAACAACAAGTGTTCATGCAAATTATTATAACACACGCAAGCTCTGGTGATGGCGTCAGATCACGGCATATTTTGTTCATATAATGAGCTTTTGAGTTTTTCGCCTTTATTAATGCAGATTAATTCTTTTATCAAAATTAATAAAAGTTGTGTTCATTTGTTAAGATTATCATGTTGAACGAAATGTGCTTTTGTTGGAAATCACATGGACCTTATTTTCTGCAATAATCCAAAACCAATGGAAACGTACTGGGTTTTTGATGACTATAGTAGCCTACTTCGTCTGAATGAGGGGTAACGTTAAATTCCTTCTATCATTTAGCTGCTGTGTTTTCTGATGCTTTCTAAACGTAAGTTATCATATTATTATTAATAAAAAAATTTAGTGGTAAGATTAGACCGTAGTCATTTATCTTGTCAGTGTGCTTGTTTTAACAAGAGAAATAGTGGACTTTCATTAATAACACAACATAGTTAACTTAACGTTACATACCACTGCATATGAAGACGTTTTTTTGCAGGTTCGTTGTCGTCTTTTTCAACTCGCTCGCTCTGGCTCGAACATGTAAAGGCTTGATGGACAAGTCTTCCGTTGTTGACATTTTGTTAACGAGTGAATAAAAATGTTGAAGCTATAGTATATAATCGTATATCTCTAGTCAAACTACAATAATGGCCGAACGGGGGGAGTTAAACGTTGAACCGAGTGTGAACTCAGCGACCTGGAGAGGGGGCGGGGAAAAACCCAACTCTTTTTTATTTAAAGGGGCCGCTTCAAAACAACTTGCTCACAAAAGCACATCAGAAAAGGGGTAGAAAAGGGGTCTGTGGAGCTATAATAATGAGGAATTCAGACCAAAGAATTGCAGTTATGCTTTACATAGACCACAAATGTATGATTTATAAGTAAAAATGAATGATTTAAAAGCATGATATGTACCCTAACATTCTCTTCAAGTTCAATTGTCACAACTGTTTGCTGGAACATCAGCGCTCTGTTGCATGTCTGCTCACCCAAAACTTTGAATTCATGCTTCAAAATGTATTATATCAGTAAATTGGCAAATGCCTCCAAAATAAAAAAAATGTTTGTGTCATCGTGTGAGCCACACTTGTCAAAATATGTTGATGGTTTTTTTTTCACCATGGAAATTTTGTTAATTTTTGTCCTACTTTTTTGTTGACTGACTGCTTTCTAAATTATACAAGAATCCCAGTTCTGTCTATACTGAATGCTCTTGCATATCACACTGAGCTTTGATTTCAACAGTAGGAAAACAAAATTACTGGAAAAATTAATACTGACAGGACATTAATGTCTTTATTTTAACAGTAGGACGAAAAATTACTAGGAAAAGTCAATATTGAATGTAAATGAATGTATTTATACAGCACATTTATTTGTTTAGAAATGTGTTGTAAACTGATCATTGGTTGCTTGTTCATTTTTACACATACATCTTACTTGATTGGTAAGATTGTGATTCATATTTCATTACAATGGCAGGCCATTTGATAAATCAGACATTAAAAACATTCAATGTCATATAGATATTTATGGAATATAAAGCCTATGCATGTCCAACAGATTTTGAATGGATAATTTTGCATGTGGAGGCTCAGAAGTTGTGAAGAGTTTGACAATTTCACTGAGAAGTAACTCATCAGTTTTGATCTGCTATGTGCACAATATGATATTGTGCAACTTGTAGATAACTATTTTGCACATGCCAAAACACATGTAAATAAGAAATTAAAATCTGATGTGAAAAACAAACTAACTGTTCAGAAACGTTGTTTTGAGAGGAAGCGATTGAGAAAAACTGTAATATATAAAATTTTTGAAATGTACTTTAACATATTTTTTGTTGTTGTTGACTAAAATTAGATGCAGTTCAAAATGGCGAGACATGAAGAAATATTTACTAAATTAAAAACACGTTTTCAGTTAAGACTGATTAAGAAATTAGTAAAATATGAACAACGCCTCTCAATTGGTCATTGTGAAACATGATGATATTTTTTTTTTCTTCTTCTTTTTTTTTTTTTTTTTACTAGTTTATTAAATACTGGAAAGGCTAGCTAGGCTATTTCAAAAAATAAGAATTTGAATCTAATTATATTAACGTAGGCTATAGAGATATATGCAATACATGTGGCCAGACAATCTTACATTCCTCCATTTACTCACGGCAAGACCTCCCAGTTAGTCAAAAGCATTGACTGAGGCTTATGAATTCTCTGGAGGTCTACAAGGTTGATATGAGTGTCGGAGCACGTTATCTCGAAGTGCTAAAAATAAGTGCTGAGCGGAGTTCACGCAGTGGCTCTTTGCCATGTACAGGATGTTTCAACCTGCCATCTCTCGTCACATTTATAGCAGACTCTGAAATGCCACACACAGGTGAGATGAATTTAAAACAAGCAAGTGTCCATTTTTTTTTTTAAAGGAAAGACATGTGTTAACAGTTTTGAAAGTTGTATAAAACATGTAGGATGGTTCTTCCGATGGCAAAAAGCTTTTGTGCATTTCATATTTCACAGAGCTTGTTTGATAAACACATTCGGCCATTTCTGTAAATATGTCTATAATTAGTGCAGGCCGAAGCTAACAGGAAATGCACCACCTAAATTACTTTTCATAAGTGTGTTTCAGTACTGAATGTCCTGTGACAGTTTGCCTAAAAATATCAGTTTCTTGTGGGGAATGCAAAGTGCATTTGAATAAGTAGGCTAGTTTATATTGTTATTATTATGTGTCATACAATTCTAAGAGCTTTCCTTTATGTTGACCTGCTCAATATCAGCACTGTGTTGTTGATGTGTCTGTGTGTTTTGTGGGAAAGAAATGGTAAATGGTAAATGGACTGCATTTATATAGCGCCTTCATAGACCTAATGGCCACCAAAGCGCTTTACATTTGCCTCACATTCACCCATTCACACACACATTCATACACCGACGGCGGTGTCAGCCATGCAAGGCGCCAGCCAGCTCGTCGGGAGCAGCTGGGGTTAGGTGTCTTGCTCACGGACACCTCGACACTTGGTCAGGTGGAACCGAGGATTGAACCACCAACCTCTTGGTTCGTAGACAATCCACATGAACCACTGAGCCACTGCCGCCCACAATCCAAAGAATCCATACAGAAACTTCTGGTTTTGGACATCACCTCATACGGTCACATAATGTTACTTAAAGCAATACAGGGGGGACACGTGGTTTATTGTGCTCTCTCACACACAAAATGAGTGACCAGTGACCCATAAGTCACCTTGTAAGTCAGTAAAAAGGGGCAGAAACTCTGATAGGGCTGCAGACCGCAGGGAAAATGCAAGATTAAATGGAGTAATAAAACGCAACTAACCATTTAATCTTGAATAGTTATGGTGGAAAAAATAAATAGGCTTATTATAGGGAGGTGAGAAAAAAAAACCTCCCAGCTCATTCAATGTTGATAAGCACAAACAAAGAACATAACCTTTAGGACATTTTGTCTTAATAAAAAACTATAAATTATATAATTTATAAAAAAAATACTTATATAGCCTATTGTATGCAAATGTGTGTGTGTGTGTGTGTATATATACACTCACCTGAAGGATTATTAGGAACAATATACTAATACTGTGTTCGACCCCCTTTCGCTCCAGTTCCACCACATCCCAAATATGCTCTATTGGGTTGAGATCTGGTGACCGTGGGGGCCATTTTAGTACAGTGAACTCATTGTCATGTTCAAGAAACCAATTTGAAATGATTCAAGCTTTGTGACATGGTGCATTATCCTGCTGGAAGTAGCCATCAGAGGATGGGTACATGGTGGCCATTAAGGGATGGACATGGTCAGAAACAATGCTTAGGTAGGCCGTGACATTTAAACAATGCCCAATTGGCACTAAGGGGCCTAAAGTGTGCCAAGAAAACATCCCCCACACCATTACACCTCCACCACCAGCCTGCACAGTGGTAACAAGGCGTGATGAATCCATGTTCTCATTCTGTTTACGCCAAATTCTGACTCTACCATCTGAATGTCTCAACAGAAATTGAGACTCATCAGACCAGGAGAACAATTTTCCAGTCTTCAACTGTCCAATTTTGGTGAGCTCTTGCAAATTGTAGCCTCTTTTTCCTATTTGTAGTGGAGATGAGTGGTACCCGGTGGGGTCTTCTGCTGTTGTAGCCCATCCGCCTCAAGGTTGTGCGTGTTGTGGCTTCACAAATGCTTTGCTTCATACCTCGGTTGTAACGAGTGGTTATTTCAGTCAAAGTTGCTCTTCAATCAGCTTGAATCAGTCGGCCCATTCTCCTCTGACCTCTAGCATCAACAAGACATTTTTGCCCACAGGACTGCCGCATACTGGATGTTTTTCCCTTTTCACACCATTCTTTGCGTGAAAATCCCAGTAACTGAGCAGATTGTGAAATACTCAGACCAACCCGTCTGGCACCAACAACCATGGCACGCTCAAAATTGCTTAAATCACCTTTCTTTCCCATTCTGACATTCAAAAGCAACTGCAATGGGATTGGTTGATTAGATTATTGCATTAATGAGAAATTGAACAGGTGTTCCTAATAATCCTTTGGGTGAATTGAATCATAGACTTGATTATAATTTTTTCATTTTAATCCCCTTTAAACGCCATATATACAGAACAGAA
Organism: Pimephales promelas; assembly: GCF_988280905.1. Taxonomy (NCBI): domain Eukaryota; kingdom Metazoa; phylum Chordata; class Actinopteri; order Cypriniformes; family Leuciscidae; genus Pimephales; species Pimephales promelas. Next base: position 24,161,602 of record NC_142785.1, on the reverse strand, counting down.
GACTCCAGAAGTTTAAAAACATTGGACCATTGTACAATATATCTACAAGTTTATAATCACAGTTTCACTCACTATACAATCAAGCAGAGGACAGGTTACAGACCACAAACAGAATAAACACATAATTTTTTTCCTTTTCAATTTCAATTCACCATTCACAAACATACATACTTCAAGAGATCTTTCTTCTATTTTGAGACATTAAATAAATTATGAATGTAAAGTACACTGACAAATTATCAACAGATTAGTGAGTCTTCATTTCGCCATTAAGGGCTGTGTGTAAATGCTTGTTTTTCTGATAGCATTGCATAATTTCCTTCATCCTGCGTTTTCCGGAATGTGAGCAATGTGTTTAGGATTTGGGAGAACTGAAAGCTACAATACAGGCTCTCGAGTTGGAACAGCTGATATGACCTTGACAAGCTTATATCGCAGTGAGCCGTGTTATTATAAACCCTTTATCACAGTGTATGGCATGATTTTACTTTCAATAGTGACTCAAGCGGGAGAAAACCCAGTGAGAATGGCACTAAAATGGTTGGTAAACTGGCTGAGACCTGCCAATCAATGCATGTCTGTCTTTTACAAGCTCTACAGGTGAAAGTGAAAAATCCATCAGCTGAATCCCGATGGTGCAATTCCTCATCATGCACCCCTGAAAGAAGGGACGGAGTCGAAATCAGAACAGCGAAGCCTACAGCAGTCGCAATTCATGGGTAGGAATGGATTCAGCTCTGCATGATATTGCATACCATATGGTTACATCACCACGGAATTGGATGTTAACGGGATATTTTTCAGGAGTCTTAGATGGGACGCTGGCCAGGGTGATTATGGCTCAGTCAAACAAACAAAAAGGGGGTTAAAATTGCACTTTTGCCCTTAATATTTACAATGTCTCCATTTCATGGGGATGTTACTCTCAAAAGTAGCTCTGCAACGTCATAGAAAGAAAAGAAAAAAAAGATGGAACATAAAACAGTTACAAGCTTGTTTTAACAAAAAAAACATACAAGCCGAGGTATAAGGGGGGGAAGAAGATGGGAGGAAAAATAACAACATTTAATTACAACTTAATCCAGATAAAACAAACTGATAATAAAAATGCAAGCTCCCTTAAGACTAGCCCAAGATGGATCAACCTTTCTAAGATGAAGTTAATCATTCTGAATAATGTTTTTAACTTCATAATGAGACAGAGCAAGAACTGTACTTTTTGGCATGGGCCTTCTCGCCTAAGTGCTTTATGAGAGATAACGCTATCCGGGCGTAGCGGTAACCTAGCAGCAGCGCGAACGGGGAATGTTGCCCACTCTCTTGGGTCAGAGCGTGTGGGATTACATACAAGGGTCCTTTTCATTACATAATACATTCATTAATTGGCACGTTTGCATGAGGGGGAAATGAGAGCGAGGAGGAGCAGCCATTAACCTGCGACGTCGTGAATAGAGGAAAAGCCTCTGAAAGCCTCTAAAGAGCTGCACAATCCGCAGGTCTCCATTAGTCCAGCGCATTTTGTTCTTCAAAAAGAGCGTGGGGTCACATTTATTCGAATATTCACTCATCTACCCAACTTCACACATCGGGTCGTTGGATATAGTACTGCAATTCTGCTCTGAACCAGATGAACTTGACTCATCAAGGCACAGGTGAGCCGGCTACATCACAGAGGACGGTGAAGAGAGGAACGTTGGATGTTGGGCACGATGTGAAGAAGAAAAGTGAGCACAGACTCTTGGTAACCTCTGTGCTTTTCATTCATTTGTCACACGAGTATCTCTGGCGCAGTTCAGTCTTCACCACAAACTGTGTTTCCAGTGTATGTTTCAGACTGATCTTGTCTGATCAAATGAGAACTGTTTTGTCCTCAAGCGTTTTGTGTCGGGCTCAGTTGAACAGTGTGTGCTGTTTACTGTAACAGCCATCTCTTCAGCTGACTTCACTTCCTTCCGGCTGTATCATCCGGCACCCTTTGCTGCTTGATTAGTCGTTCGATCTCCGAACCCAGCGTCTGGAGATTTTCCTGTAGAGAGAGAAACAAATCAGAGTGCTGTGAGGACTACTGCTATTATTTACATTGCCATTCAGTTTATTCATATGCAAGCGGAGCAAAAAGCCTGTAAGCTTGGATAACCAGGCAATTCCAGGCTGTTTTGCTTTGAAACTGTCTGATTTCCTGCTCATCTCACGATAAGACCGTAATCCTGCCATTGTGCCTTGAATGGAGCTCTGCGTTCCCCTTGTGCCCTGTCCTCATAACATACTTGATTAATTTCTCTGATCTCCCAGCTGATGTGCTTCCTCATAGAGGACAGCTGCTAGCCCTGCTGTGACCTGGATGTGGCTCCATAACCAAGAACTGGTCACTGTGAGCATGGAAATTTGCCCACTTACTCAACGGTCATCCATCACTACCAAATTTGCTTTTCTTCTGATAGCCATCACCAGGAATCCAGTTACACAGAAGCTTAGTTTAAAAATAGTAATTACATCAGCGGATGTCATTGTGGAACTCAACACTAACATCGATATACCAACACCTAGTTTGGCTATATATGGTCACACTATTGCAATTGCAAAACAAATGCAATCTGTAAAAAGTTGAGTTTAAAGGGATACTCCACTTTTTTTTTTGGAAATAGGCTCATTTTACCACTCCCCCAGAGTTAAACAGTTGAGTTTTACCATTTTCGAATCCATTCAGCCGATTTTCTGATATTTAGAAGAATATCAGTAACCAAACAGTTTCTGGTCAATGAGACCAGAAACTGTCTGGTTTCTGATATTCTTTTAAATATCAGAAAATTGGCTGAATACGTTCAAAAACGGTAAAACTCAACTGTTTAACTCTGAGGGAGTGGTAAAATGAGCCTATTTCCAAAAAAAAAGTGGAGTATCCCTTTAAAACGAATAGAGACCCAATTAAAAATTGCTGGATGAGTAGTCAATTCCCATTTATTTATAGTATACAGATTGTTTCAAAGCAGTTGTGATGGTGGCAGTTCTTCTATTTTACCACAAGATGCGTCATATATAGCCAACCGCTCTGCAATTTGACAGGGATGTGGGGCACGAGCAGGAAAGAGACCATCTCTTTTTAAAATCTTCATGTTTTCTTCGGATGTTCCAAAGCAACTGACACAAAGCGTAATTTTTTTTTTTTTCACAAAATGTGTTTTGGCGTACCACCGCCGGGCTACTGTTGTTGCGTTTGTCAAATTTACTGACGCAGCCTAATTGATGAGTGCAGTTTTCTCTTATAGGTGTTGATGTACAATATATGCACTGAGTTTGGTGACTGAAGGTTGGTGGCTGTATGTCAATGTCAATGGGTTACCCCTGTCAGTGTTGACGTTGGTCGCCACTGATCAGAGATCAATGTTCAATCAGCGTTTGCCAGGTAGTGGAATGTCTGAAAAGTGACATTCTGTAATCTGATGATTGGTTGGTGGCCATTAGTGCAGTGTGAATTGGCCTTAACAGACAAGCTACAAAAGTCCCTTTTTGATTTCATGGGGTCTTTAATGGGCTTGGGTGTCTGTCACTACTGTGGATGGTGGCTCATACCTTCAGTGTGATGTTTTTGAGCAGGGTGTCCTCCAACACAGCCTGGAGTTTTCGGTTGATTTCCAGCGAGAGGTCGAGAGTGAGGCCGCTGTCGGCGGGGTGGGAGGTGTACAGCGAGGCCATGATGCCACCCCTCCGGATCAAGTGAGCTTTGTTTAAGTCTGAGGCTTCTGAAGACAGAGCTCCAGTCTCTTCTCTGAGCACGTAACTTTGGATAATCCTGCAGGAAACACAACGTTTTTCACAGCAATTTTAAGTGTCAATGAAACCTCAAGCCACAAGCCTCAGTGAGAAAGTAAAAGGTGAAAAACCTGGGGACAGAGGAGGAAAAGACCCCATTACCCATATCTACATCATCAGTGTCTCTCTCTCTTTCACTCTGGATGATATATGCGTTTCACAAATAACAGATTAGAAGACTTTGCACAGCTAAATCTCAGCCGGACTGTCTCATAAGATTTATTTAATGTGACACTCATTTCCTTAAAATAGCTCTTCATGTCATTTTCTCTTTTGCAGGAGTACTTTGGGGGAAAAAAATCCATAAGCCGGTTATAATTAGTAAATGAATTTAGTGTTCATCTAAGAGTACATAAAGGACAAGCTTATTGGTTTTGATGTCAGGCTTAAAGGCTTTCTGGCTAAAGGCATTTCATGAAATAAAGTTTAAAAAAAAAAAAGGTTCTCAATTAATTAAATTAAAATGGCAATAGCAGTATGGCCTTGCGTAAAAAAAAAACTTAGCGAGGGTAGACCATGTAATGTTACCTGAATGAAAACAAGGTTCAGGGAGATAAAGGAAAAACTATACACCACAGTACAGAAAAGAAATTACAGAATTATTTGGATTTGGGATCATATATAAAATAGAATCTTTTCTAACATTATGAATGTCTTTACTGTAACTTTTGTAAGGATTTAACTCATCCTTGATGAATAAAAGTGTTGATTGCTTTTATTTATTTCGCCCGAAAATAAAATCAAAATTCTTACTGACACCTAACTTTCTATTTTATTCAAAGAATCCTGAAACAAAAATGTAAAAACAGTTTTCAACATTGATAATAATCATAAATGTTTCTTGAGCATTACATGATACTTCAGAAATCATTCTAATATGATCATGTGACACTGAAGACTGGAGTAATGATGCTGAAAATTCAGCTTTGATCACAGGAATAAATTACACTTCAGAAACCAGTTGTTTTAAATTGTAATAATATTTAACAATATTACTGTTTTTGTTGGTATTTTTAATCAAATAAATGCAGCCTTGGTGAGCAGAAGAGACTTCTTTTAAAAACATTAAAAATCTTACAGATCTAAAACTTTTGACCAGTAGTTTATATCCAAAATTTCAATCCTTAATTAATGTAATATTATCTTTTATTTTGTACTGAGACCCAGAAAGAGACATGAGAAATGTTTTAGAGATCTTAAAAAAAAAAACCCTCAATTCAGTTTTAATTGCTTCAATTTTAAATCACAGTGGCGAGCAGATGGAAATCATAAGTAATTCCCATTTCCCTCACTATTGTTTTGTTAAATAAAAAATGGAGAAGGAAAAAAAAAACTAGTTTTCTTTAAAGGATGATGTTGTGATGTACATTTAGTCCTTGCAAGAGAGTTCTTCCTTCACGACCACTATTTAAAATCTATTTTCTCTGCAATGACGCACAGCCCGAATAAAAGGCAGAATTCGATTCTAATGGTTTCTTCAGAGCACTGCTCGAGACAAAGACATTAGAGGATGTAAGACTAAACGTCTCTAAAGGTAAAAAAAACTATACAAGTGCTTTCTGAATTGATGAATTCACTCTCATTTCACTGTCTGAATCTGAAATGAACAAACTAGGGCATCTATACCAAACCAACATTTAAAACAGGGATTTTTTTTGTACCCTGATAAAATATTACAAAGAATTTAATTACCAGAGTGACAGGAAAGAAACTAGGGGAAATGCTTTGGAAAAAAAAAAAGTGTCTGTGATGTGCTGATTCTACAAAATCAAACAAAAAAACAGATACTATACGTAGTCGTACACATAGATGCACACACCACAGAAAGAACAAATAAAAACGAACAACTTACCTCTCACTAATATGCAACTCCATAAGGTTAGTATTTAACAAAACGAAACAAAAGGAAATTAAAAAGCTGCCCTTAGCTTAACATTTTGAATGCACATACAGACACATGTAATTGCAATTCATTATAACCTTTTTTCTAGTGGCAATCCTACAACAGTTCAGTAGCATGTAATCCACTTTACTGCCATTCTGACTTTTATAATACAGAACAGTGGAGAACTGACAGTAAATTGAAGAAAAGAGAGAAAGAATTGGATCGGAGAATTGGACCCAGGCTGGACAACAGCTGTACCACAGCTCTGAGACCATTCTGAATTTTGATTCGCAGACCAATTTGTTGGAAACAGATGACAGTTTTAGCTAAAGCGCAGTAGCATGGCCTAATTCTCATTGCCTAGAGGCTGAAAGAGCAAAAGATAGGCAGCAGGAACATCAGAAGAGTATAGAAAATGTGAATCTTTATGTTTATTTTATGAGGATTGTGAATTTCTAGCACTACAACTGAACCATGACAAAAGATGAGAGCTCGTATCAATGATCATATCAAATCAAAGATAAATCTAGACAGCATATTCCCGTTTCAATCAAGACAAATGGGTCAAAAATACCCAAATCACTCACCAGCCTTTCCAGTCAGATTGCATTTCATACATTAAAATCTTGAACTGCATTATTAAATTTGCCTGTGTAAAACTCACCACCACAATGTTGGTGTTCGTTCACCTGACAATATTGCCATGTTTTTCAATGTCCCAATGATATTCTGGTCCTTTGACACTGCTGGAGTCCCCAGGGAGGCAACGTCAAACCGAGGGGTTCAGAGTCTGAACATTCAATCATTTTTTCACACAAGTTTCATCATCCACTGGACAAATATCTAAAAAAGTAATAGCAAACCTCTCCACACCAAGCCATATGATTTGTCCATGCTAAAATGTAATCCTTAAAGAAATAGTAAAGAAATAGAAAAATCTGACATGATTTACTCACCCTCAAGTTGTTTCAAACCTCTATGAATTTATTTCTTCTGTTGATCTTTAAGATATATTAAAGAATGTCAGTAAGCAAACAGTTGATGGACCCCATTGACTTCCATAGAATTTTTTTTTTCCTACTATGGAAGTAAATAGGGTACATCAACTGTCTGGTTACTGACATTCTTCAAAATATCTTCTTTTTTGTTCAGCAGAAGAAAGAAATTCATACAGGTTTGAAACAACTTGAGGGTGAGTAAATCATGACATCATTTTCATTTTGAAGTGAACTATTTCTTTAAGGTTAGAGGTTTGTTGAAATGTAGCAAGCACTACTAAATATAGTAATAATTTATGCACCAATCCAATAAAAATGAATGCAAGTCCAACAGCACTTGGTATCAATTCCAGAACACAGCAATTTCATCTAACCGTCCTTGACGAGTGGCACAATGAGAATACTTAGGTTAAACCCCTTTGATAAATATGGTAATAGGTCATCTAGGTGTGGTCAAGCTCTAAAACCAAGGAGACGTTATTAAATCAATTGCGGTTTTATGGTATAATCAATTTCCACTGAGCCTTGAATGATATAACGGCCTGATCTAACCTTTCCGTATGTCAAAGAATCACTCGAACGGCAACAGTCGATAAACACTGGGAAACATTCCACCGCTTGGCAAACTTGGACTTGTGGAGGAAGCTCAGCTGCACGTAATGGCTAAAGATCAGCTAAGGAGGCTAAATTAAGCCTGACCTCAATGGGATGCGTCTTTGATTAGAACTAATGAATGTGGGTTAGTGCAGGTGGATTGACTAAAGGCCTATCATTATTCAAAAGTGATGGAAAATGGACATAGATGGCATTTGGGTCCAGGGTGGTGGCAGCAGCCCAACTTGTATCCTTCTGCGGCATGTTGAATTATTTATCTCATTCAAAGTCTGATCACGAAAACAAGGCATTCTCGTTCTCTGAGCGCATTCACTTTGTTTTGCAAAAAGATTTTTTTTTTGTTCTGTGGTGGAAATGTGCACCGGCAACCTGAATCCTCATGTATAGGGGTGCATATGAATATGTATCAGGCATCATTAGCAACCTCGGTGACGCATCGTTCCCGCAAGAACTGACAGCTATAAATATCACTGCCAAGACCTCTCTGTCTCTCTGGTTTGCTCAGTGCGTGCGTGTGTGTGTGTGTGTGTGTGTGTGTGTGTGTGTGTGTGTGTGTGAAAGAAAGAAAAAAAATGTATGCCAGATCCCCTTTTGCAATGGAAGTCAGATACAAGACACAAGCCTAGGTCAGGAAGCCAAAGACAAATAAACAAAAGGGGAAAAAAACAACAAAACGAAAATAGGCAGAAAAACAAGAGAAAGAGAGGATGCAAAAGAGGGACAATGACCAGCCAAATCTGACCAGATGGAAAGGAAGGGCGGCAGTGAAAAATTCTCTACACCAAAAGCTCAGGGCTATTCTACAGTGGAATCAAAAATATTTGGACACTTAAAACTGCCTGAATATCACAGTGTTAGATATTTAACACACAACATGGCCAAACCTGTTAATTAGAGCATATATTTGGCCATTTCAGTCAATTTGGTGAGGACAAATTTATGCTGGTCATTTAAAATAAATATACCATATGGTTTTCATATTTTATCAGACATTCATAGATTTTTCATTGTGGCTGAAGTGTCCAAATGTTTTTTTGGAGCCATTGTTTTCATTGTTCTACATTATTATTTTTCTCATTGCTTCTCTTTAGTGTCCTTCCTGACAACTTTGTATAAACTAATGTCAATAGAAACTAGACAGCTCATTTGTAATGGTCAAAATAAGTTTTTCTCCATTGTCTTTCATCTTCCATTCTGTCTTTTTCACTTTCACTCACTTTGTCTTTTTCCTGATCTCCTCCACCAGTTGTTTGATGTGGTCCTCCATGAATTCAATCTTTTCATTCTTACGAGCATGTGCTTTCTGCAGCCGGACGATACGCTCCACCAGCACAGCTTTGTCCACTTCAGGAAAGCTGTCCACCACTACCACAGATGAACCGGACTGATTCTCCGGAGAGCGATCATCCATACTGCTACCCCGTGCGTTTAGAGAGCCTGAAAGTGAGAGATTCAAAGCATTGTGAAGTAGTAATCACACAATACAACAATACACAACACAGGAAGGAAACTTAGTACTATAATTATAGGAAAACTCTGGATTCAAAACAAGTTAAGCTTTATCTGCAAATGCTGCTGGTAATGTCGATCACCTCAAATTCATTTTGACACATTCCTTTTTAAAATCGCAGGTTACAGTAACACACTTACAGGAAAGTAAACCAGGTCAGCATTCCAGAGGGTTTAAAAGAAGAAATGTGAAGATCAGTTTTGTGTTAAAGCATGTACGTGATTTATTTAGAAAAGATTGAATAAAAGTTCACTTATCCACTGTTAGTGTGTTACTGTACTGATATTTTACTTTCTGGTTTCTCTTTCGTAAAATGAGGTTGATGTGACCTAATCTGTATTGAACCAGAAAAATTACACACACACACACACATATTTTTTGTTTTTGTTACGCTCACCAAAGCTACATGAATACAGTAAAAACAACTTTTCTATTTTAATATCCACCTTTTTCCTGAGTAAACGATGAGTGCTGCCATGAGGAATTCCAACTTCCGTTTAGATGGTGTCCTGTTCCGGTCTCCATAGGAACACATTGTCAAAACGGGGTAAAAAGAGCGGCTGAATTAACTAAACAGAAACTTTTTGAACATTACTAAAAAAATAAAAATGTGCGTAGGGTTAAGCTGTGCTGTAGTTGGCGCTACATAACAGCAATAAACTGAAGAAATTCTTGGGAAGTATGTGTTTTGAGCACCAGCGAAACTGAAATGAATGTCTGTAAACAGTACATGTCAAGAGAAAATGAGCAAGGCTTGCGGCCCTTACGTTAAAATACTACCCAAAGAGGGTATATGTGCTTATTCATTTTGATTTGATGACAAAATCCCACGAACTTCAGTAGGAACATGTAGGATGTATGTTGTTTTCGGACAGTTTTGCGTCATCTACGCACTCATTAAACTTTGTTGAGTTAAGGCACTGACAAAAGACAGCCATTGCTGTAGAGTCACAGTGGAGCCATGTGCTTTTTAAACTCTTTTCATAAGTTTAACATTACATTATCAGCTCGGAAAATACGCTAATTTTACAGCATCATTCCAGTACGAGTCAGACGAGACTTTTACGTTCAGAAAAAGGTGGATACATGAACCTTCATAATAACATATTTATTCATAGTTAGCTCTTTCAAGAATATAATACGTTAAAAGACCCTATTTCATGTGTTGATTATGAATTTTAATGGATTATGCTCTTTAAATGTGCAGACATGAATATGTATAATAACTCTGCTTTAGGGCTACCCCGAATAAAGATTTTTCTAGTCGACTAATGGTCGTTCATTTAAACCATTAGTTTAACCCACTACATCTTAAAATATTAATTTAATTACTAGTAATATAGGCCTAATATGTCTATTCAGCACTCAAGCATTCAAAATAAATAAAGCTTGCTGCAAAGCACCGGCAAATTATGAATGCGTCAGGACAAAATAGCAAAAATGACGGAATACTTTAAAGGGATACTCCACGCAAAAATGAAAATTCTGTCATCATTTACTCATCCTAAAGTTGTTGCAAACCAGTTTCTTTCTTCTATTGAACACAAAGGAAGGTATTTTGAAGAACGATTGGCACCAAACAGTTGTTTGGCAACATTGACATCCATAGTAGAAAAATAAATACCATGGGAGGTCAATGATGCCAATCGTTCTTCAAAATACCTTCCTTTGTGTTCAGCAGATGAAAGAAACTCAAACAGGTTTGCAACAACTTGAGGGTGAGTAAATGATGACAGAATTTTCATTTTTGGGTGGAGTATCCCTTTAAGTTGTTACACTATTTATCTAGGTTATCTTAAGAGCGAGCAGCCATATAAAGTTGCTACTTGCATGTTTTAAATGATAAGCCACATTTGGATGGATGGATGATAGGCGAACGCTTCGATTTCCTTCACCACATACTGTAATTACCACAAGGACCTGGTGTTAAAGGGTTAGTTCACCCAAAAATGAAAATTCTGTCAGTATTTACTCACCCTCATGTTGTTCCAACCCCGTAAGACCTTCGTTCATCTTCGGAACACAAATTAAGATATTTAAGATATTAAGATCGCTCCTGCATACAGTCCATAGGCTTCTTGAGGGACTGGCTCTTGCTGTCCCCGAAAAGTCATTAAAGACATCGTTAAAATAGTCCAAGTGACTACAGGGGCTCAATCTTAAGTTTATCAAACGACGAGAACACTTTTGTGCGCAAAAAAAACAACAGAAATAACGACTTTATTTCAACTATTCGTTTATTTCTCCATGGGCCTGTAGTCAGTTAACGTAGTGTGATTGCGTAGAGCTACGTCACACGTAGGCTCACTATTGGCCGACGCTGGTCATGTGTGTGTGATGCGTGTGACATACAATAACAGAAGCTTACGCTATTAAACTAGTAACCTGACTTGCGCAGAGGGAGAAATAAACGAATAGTTGAAATAAAGTCGTTATTTTTGTTGTTTTTTTGCGCACAAAAGTGTTCTCGTCGTTTGATAAACTTAAGATTGAGCCCCTGTAGTCACTTGGACTATTTTAACGATGTCTTTAATGACTTTTCGGGGACAGCAAGAGCCAGTCCCTCAAGAAGCCTACGGACTGTATGCAGGAGCGATCTTAATATCTTAAATATCTTAATTTGTGTTCCGAAGATGAACGAAGGTCTTACGGGGTTGGAACAACATGAGGGTGAGTAAATACTGACAAAATTTTCATTTTTGGGTGAACTAACCCTTTAACAATGTCCCTCAAGGACTGAGTGACTTCACCACTTCCTTTTTTTTCTGCGACCGACTAATCATATTTTGGTTGACTAAGCCTCTTCCAGTCGACTAACATTTAGTAGACTATTAGCGGGCAGCCCTACTTAGCCTACAACTATTTAAGTGGATTAAGGCTATTGTGATTAAGAAAGAGCCCTATGAGCAAGAGGGTGAACAAGGCATTATGAATACTTTTATAATGCATTATATATTGGCCACAATTAAAGCGTTACCAAAATAGGGCATTTAGGGAAAGTGTGTGTCACTCTCAACATCTTTAACAAAGTGTTAAATGGATGTACCTGAGGAACTGGAGCGGCTGCCCATACTGCTGCCTTCTCGATCACATCCTCCATTCTCCACCTGATCCAGCTTCTTACGAGCTACACAAAGGCACAAACACACAATGAGTTCTCTCATTCTCTTACAGTGATGAACACACACTCCTGGCAGAGACCGACACCTCAGTATCAGTAATGAGCCGATGACTGAGTGCTTGTACCGCTCAGTGCCTCTTTCTAGTGCTGCACCTGCTGAGGGGGGTTATGACTAACCATAAAACTCCCACCCGCTTGGCACATCTACCGTCCATCAAATATGTAGAATTTAAGTTTCATTTTTAAAATGCAGACCTTGAGAAAGTTTTTGAAGATCACGGGGACCCAATTGGGAGAAGGAAAAAAATAGATTTGTTTAAAAATACCATCATACTGTACGCCTCCTCCGACACTAAAAGAGAGTCCCAAGGTGCACGTTCTTCTCCCTTGCCCTCCCCTCCTCGTCTCTCCTCTCAAAGAAGAGATGCTGTGAAAACATGATGCTTGTGCCCTAACCTAGGCTTTCCTGCGGCTAAAGGCAGGCACAAATACATAAACTCAATCTGTCTGCAATGAACGTCAGTCTGCCCCACCGGGAGCGTCAATATGCCTTGATAATTACTAACAGTGCCTGTGGGCTCCTGGGAGCATGGAGAAGTAACTCACTGAGAGCCTATTAAAATAACACATCGAATTCTAGTTAAGACATCTACACACAGAGGAGAAAAACAATATGAGAGGGGAACGATATATAGCCCCTTTTCAGAATTGTGTTATGATTTGTTAATTTTTTTTCTTTCATTATGTATTAAAAACATTGGCATCAGTGGTTCTTAACCAGGGGGCCAAATATGCATTGTGGGGTTGTTCTGATAGGATAGACCGCAAAGGGAAAAAAACAATACTGAGCAAAACTAAACTTACAATTGTGCATATCAAGGATAGAAAAAATAAATAAGCTTTTTAAAGGAAGGGGAATGCTTCTCATATTGACGTCAAAGGCCATGTGTCCAATTCTATGGTATTTTGGCAAAAGTGTGCTTGGTACAAGCGAGCCAAATTAAGAAGATGCCAGCTTGGACCTGTTGTGTGACATGTCCTCATCCTCAAAAAACATAAACAAAACTATGCAACAGACCAAGACTACATTAAATATGAACTTTAACACATTTATGTGTTAAATGATCATGCATTTAAATAGTTTATCATATTACTGTATTTATGAAGTTCATTCTGATATTAACAAATTACAGGTTTTTTTTTTATTATTATTTAAGGTGATTTTGTACAATAAAGATATTTGATCATTTTGGTGGCAAGCGTTTGATGCTTTCATGCGATGTCACATCCTTATAGGTTCCCCACTTAGATGGCAAACCAAGGCTTTCCACCATTCCCCGACAGTTATTTTTATCAGGTTTGTACTAACCTGAGAAAATTCAGTTTACACATGATTGATGATTATGGCTTACAGATATAAAAATCTTTTCACAATATTCTAATATTGAATTTGGGGTTTTCATAAACTGTAAGCCATAATCATCAAAATCACAACAAATAAAGGCTTGAAATATCTCACTTGGCATGTACTGAGTCTATATAATATTTTATTTTCACCATTTAAGTTGAATTACTGAAATTACCATATTCAAATTTTTCGGGTTTCACCTGTATGTAAATGAAAAATAAAAAAGGACATTCATTAATTGAGCTGCTAACCCTGCGTGAGCTGCTTGGTGAGGTCTTTGATGTTGGCCGTCTGTTTTCTCTTCTGAGTGACCAGTTCGTCTCGTAACTCCTCCACGCGTGTCTTTAGTTGTGACGTCTCCGTCTGCAATGACATTCTCTCCGTCTGCAACGCCAAAACTTCCTCTTGTCTCTTTTGCACCTCTATCTTCAACCTTTCAGTCTAAAAAAAAAAAAACAGACAAACTGAATAATGCCAAAGTCTAAATGATTAAAAGTTGTGTACGTGTCTTTTGGAGTTGCTAAAAATAAACTGGCCATTCAATACCATGATGTTTGATGTAACTAACCAAAAATAGCAGTTATGTAACAATATCCTGGCTATGTTCAATAATAGTGTAGGTTTTCCAGTAACAAACAATCAAGCTGATTTGTTTTATTGGAATGGTTCGTTTTAATATACGAGATCATTACCATTTAATTAGTCTCATCACTCAGTAGTGTTCTTTTTACTGCACCTTTTGTGTAGCTAATAAATATTCAATTAAATTTTGTTGTTTAGAAATTATTTTTTTTACTTCAGATACAAAAAAATTGCATTTTTATAATATATTGCATTGTTTAAAATTGTGTTCAAGTTTTATGCTCAATGTTTGTGCTTTACCAATTAAAGGTGCAGTAACCGATTTCTGAGAAACACTGTTGAAATTTGAAATCAACCATAAAAAAAACCCTCCCTTCACTGCTCTTCCTCCAAAAACGCAAACACGCAATGCAAGAGTGGATGTCTCCATCATAGCTGAAGTGAAGCAAAATAATACTTCACAAAAAAATAAAGTGAAGATGGCGAAAGAAAGACAATGAAGAACAAAAAAAAAAATAACACAATACACAATATATACAAGATATGGTCGCCAGCAGCACACTAGCTCCAGACAAAAAAAAAAAAAAAGATTCCTATAGCTAATATTACAATACCATATCTTGGTTTCTCAGAAATCGCTTACAGCACCTTTAAGATCCTTAAAGTTTGTGAACCAAAAAAATAGATTTAGTGAAAATATTTGAGTATAAAAAAATGATTTTTAAAAGTAGTGCCTTTGAGGGTGAGTTTACGGTCATTTAACTACTTTTAATAACAGGTAGCTAGTTATTTGGCATTATACGGTTTCTAAAAAATCTCACTACACTGATATACATGCAATCGTCTTACCATTTCAGAGAGGGATCTCTCTGTCTCCTCTAGTTTGCTGTGCAGCTCTCTGGAGTCATTGTTCAATCTGTCCAGCTGGGCCTGTAAGCTGTTGTTCTCAGACTGGAGCTGAGCATTTTTACTGGTGAGTTTCTCAGTAAAGCCCAGTAGCTCTGCCTCTCTCGTCCTGCTGCCTTCAATGTCCCTCTGCAGGTCAGTTATCTGAGAGTTCAGATTCTCCACCTCCTCCCGCAAGGATGCAATTTCCTGATCATCCCTGAGAAAGACACACACACATCAGACACGAAGACCAACACATGTACAGACCGTGCTATTTAAGAGTTTTGCACCCTTGACTAGTTTAGGCATAAAGGTGTACCAGCGTTCATGACTGAGTAGACTATAAAAGTACCGGACTGAAGGGTCTAAATGAATGTACTTTGCATTCCCATTCTTGGGAATACAAAGAACTCATCTGCAGATCAGAGTTTTAAAATACCCTCAAAATAAGAATTAGCTAATACAGCTGACTGACACGTTTATGTGCCCACCAGAAGAGAAACGGGAGCAGGCCCTGTGAGGCGGCCACAGAAGTTTGAATTATTTCGTCAGTGCAGCAGGGGCCCGTGTGATCACGCTACTGTGGATTCACATCCACCTGCAGTTCCTGCATCAACAGGACACCAACTGCTGGGAGATCACTCAAGGTCAGGGCACAGTACTGATGCTTCATGTTCAATAGAGGCATAACAAAATGAACAGTCTAAGGATCAGGGAGTCGGATGCAAATGCTATTCAATCATGCAAATACGAATAAAGTCTGTAGTGTTGGCTTGACTATTATAGACCTTAATGAGAGTAGAACACATTTCGTATATAGACGTGAACAAAAACGAGGCTGAGGAAAGGGAGTTGGTATGGTGTATTGGATTCTATATTTTCAGTTTTCTTTTTAATTTATGTTTTAGTATTTTTGTGTGCTTTTGTCTTGATCATTTTTTTATATTTCTTTTTTTCCCCATTTAATTTATTTTTATTTCAGTTTTAGTATGTCTAGCCTACCGAGCTGAGGATCTGAATCAGGTGTGTTAAATAAGGGAGACATACACAATATGCAGAGCAGTGGGTCACGAGGACTGGAGTTGAGAACCCCTGGTTTAAGTCATTTTAAAATCAGTCCCCTGAGCAACATTTGTAATCTTTGCATTTTTTTAAGTCTTTATCTTTAACATTTTTATTTTATTTCATTTCTGCTTTATTTCAAGTTTAGTTTTTAGTTTAGTTAGCAAGACTAGGGTAATCTTAGCAAGACTAGGGTAATCTACTTAATATGTTATATAGTTGTCTTTGTTTTTCATTGTATTAATGATTTTTCTTTTTTTTTTAAACAAGGCTTTATAACATGGTTTTAATTCTTTATTTAGTATAATAAATTAACAATGGACAATTAATAATATTTTATAAATCTTAAATGATAAATTCAACAAGCGAGTATACCTAATTAATTATATAAATTATTTTTAATTTATATATATATATATATATATATATATATATATATATTTATTTATATGTAGTATAAATATACAACATTTATAAATAAACAATAGCCTAGGTTAATAAATGCAGTAAAGAGTGTTCATTGATTACAATTTGTTAATTTAATTTGCATTAATACTACATTTTTTAAATAGTTATAATGATTGTTTGAATAGAAAATTATGTTTACTTTGCATTGAAACTGGTATAAGTAATTGTAAAACATAACTGGTAAATGAGTCCTGAATATCAGATCTGAAAAGCAAATTGGAATAGGGTGCAGTGCGGTGCATACAAAGTTTAGGCTCGATGAGCTTGTAGTCGAGTAAATAATACACATAATATAGTAGTTAGTGGTAGGAGGCTATTGGCATGAGTGTTCAGACCTCTGGTGCTGCTCCTCTAGTCTAGTGATGGCAGAAAGTTTTTCCCTCTGGTTCTGGATCTCAGCCTTCTGTCTGTTAATGATCTCTCTGTATTTGCAGAGTTCATCTTCCCAGCGGGGCCGTTCATCCTCCAGACACTTAACCTGAGGGCCAGAGAGAGAGTGCCAAAGCATAAGATTAATGTATTTTTATAGTATCATTTCAAAGAGTTATTTTTAGAAATGAGTTTCCACCTTGGTCCGGAGGGTGGTCAGTTCATCCATGCCTTCCTTAAAAGTCCTCTTGAGATCCTCCAACTCCTTAATCTTGGCCTTGTGCATCTGCCAATCAAACAAACTGACCATGAAAAACCCCTCTTTCGAACATCCAGCCATTGTTCATTATTGTAATCACAATCAGCAGAGGACGCCTGCTAGGCAACACTGTTAATAATGCTAATGAGAACGCAAACGCAGGCACTATTTCTTGCACAGGGGTGACTCATTGATAAGGGAGCACACACTCTCATTGTCGGCCTCGGGTACTAATGACGCTTGGAGAATGGAGGCTCATTTACTCATAAATGCATTTAAAAGCAGGTGGCAAAGTGCCATACGGCCCAAGTGGGATATCTCAGAAAAGCAGTGGCAGAACAGCTAAAAGAAGCGAACCAAAGAAAAGATATATGAGGTGTAACAACATGAACAAACACTCATCCCCAAAAGCTGTAAATTAGACTTGATGGGGCCTTTGTGCCCTAGTGAAGCACATTACTCAAATATGAAATTTATATCATTATCGCTTGTTGTAAATATACAGCTCCTATAGTCAAGACTGTACTGATATCAATCAAACTGTCTGAATTTGTGCTCTTAAAATGAATTATACTGAAGGCAATCGGAGTGTAAATTAAGTGAAGCTGCACCTCTAGATGGTCTGTCTGCTCTTGTTTTTGCTTCTCCAGCTCTCCTTTGGTCTCTCGTAGTTTTGCATCCAATTCATTTGACTTAATCTCCTCAGATTCCTGCAGGAGTCAGAAAGGGAGGAATGAAGTTTTTAACAAGCCACAGAAATTGCAAATTAGCTTATATCCCCCTAAATGAAGATAAGCCACACAAATTATGTTGAGCGGAGGACTAAAGCAACCATTTTTTAATAATTTGTAGCAGAATACACTGCTTGAAATGCACATCTCCAACTCATTATAGATAACGGACAAAAGACTTTTGCAGTCTACATGCAGGGCAAATGTTTGTATATGGTTCCCTCTAGTGGGCAAAACTGATCTCATGTCATAAGAAAAAACTACCTGGTACGTGCGGATCATGTCCTGGCAGTTTTTGCGAATCTGTTCAGTCTCTTCTTTTGCTTGAGTGAGCTTGGCGGTGGTTTCTCTTAACCGGTCCTTTGTTTCCTGTTATTGAAGAGACATCACAATAAAGTGAAATCAGCAATAGAGTGTTGTTAATTTTTTAACTAAAATGAAAACTAAAATAATTTTCGGTAAATCAAGCTAAAATATAATAAAATATAAATATTAGATGAAACAACTTTTTTAGTAAGCCGAAGGAAAACTCATAACTATCAACACTTAACTAACTATCGATTCTGTTTACATTATAATTAATTACACTGGAATCGTTGGAATCACTTTCAGAGCAATTTTTACTTGAACCTTAAGTCCTTCTTTTACAATGTTCGTTGTTTTACCTTGTGAGCATCCGTTTCAGTCTTCAATTTGTTCTGAGCCCACTTTACTTTGATGACATGAGAATTGATTTCTTCCTTGACTTTCTCCAGTTCACGGGAAAGTCTCGTCACCTCATTCTCCTACAGAAGCGTAATCAAAGACAAACACTCCTGAGAACATATACATAATCAATGCATACTGTAGATTCACACACCACATTAAGCATCAAAATAAACTATTTCTTAATGTATGACCTTGGCATCATAGAGCTGCTGCAGGCGGCCTTTTTCCTGGGCCAGCGTGTTTCCTCGTCTGGCCTGCTTGTCTACTTCCGTTGTGGCCTCCCGTAGCTTCTTCTCCAGCTGTTCCTTCTCCCTCCGCAAGTCCAGCGCTTCCTTTTCACCTCGAACATACTTCATCACCATTGTCTCCTTCTCCTGACGAGCCTCCTCACATTTCTTATTGGCCTAGGATGAGCAAAACATACATGTAAACAACACATGAACATGCTCTGTTTATGGATCATGTGAGATCTGTTCCCCGCACAAATATTAGTGACCGATATATTGCCATGACCGGCATTTCAGACGATATTTGGCATCCTAGTTATTGGCATCGGCCGAGAAGTTTTTCTGTTTGGCCAATGTGTCCTATTTTGACAGCATGTGGGACTGACAGCATGTCAGCGCGAGTGTCAGATCTCCCATTCTCCTCCTTCATTAGTTTGCTGTCTCTTTTTATCAGTTCTGTTAAATTATTAGACAGAGCTGTAAAAGAAAGTAATCAGATTTACCAGATTAATGAGTGCACTGGTTACATCGTTTACTTCCTTTTTATTCATAATTCATTTTAACAGTTTGATATTTGTGAAGAATACTGTAACAGGATAAAATCTATTCATTTTACAGATTTATTATTTAACAAGTTCTATGATAAATTTTCTGTTTCTAAAGTTCTATTTATTTCCAATATAGTAAAAATGATATACAATTGTCATGCATGTTTTTACGATCTATGAATGTATCAGATTTATAATCAGACATCTCTCTAAGATATTGGCATCAGCATCAGCCATAAAAAAAATAAAAATAAAAAATAGGGCCGTCAAACAATTAATCACGATTAATCGCATCCAAAATAAAAGTTTGTGTTTACATAATATATGTGGGTACACTGTGTATACTTATTTTATATATATAAATACACACACATGCTTGTATATATTTAAGAGATATTTTCATGTATATACTGTATATATATTTATGTATAATTTATATTATATATAAATATAAATATTTTACATATAAATAATATTTTTTTCATATACATGCATGTGTGTGTGTATTTATATATACAAAATAATTATACACAGTGCACCCACATATATTATGTAAACACAAACTTTTATTTTGAATGCGTTTGACAGCCCTAATAAAAAATCAATACTGGTCGACCACTACCAAATATACACTAACTATGAAAACTTCTATGATTTATCATAGTTGATGTTTCAGTCAGTGAAAGAGCAAAAGAGAGGCCCTCACACTTAACTGAGTTTACATGAGAGAGAGGAGCTGTTTGAACAAGTCCTGCCAAACCAAACACAACTCTCTTTCTATATTTTGTGCAAATTTTGTATGACGTTAGTTCTCAATATCTGAATGCTGGACATCACATTTAGCTGCTGTTGAGTGGGATTATAAAAGGAGGACAAATACAAATGTAAATTAACAAAACGCACAGCAAACCTCCTTCAGTTTGTACAAACATGATATCACTGTATGACTGTTGTGATTACATTTTAAAGATGCTTAGAGACAGACAACTGTATATATATATATTTAAGAGGGTTCTTATGCAGAAAGGGATTTGTTTGGACTGTGTCCATGGCGATGACCTCTCACCTGTTCAAGCCTATAGGCAATATCCCTCTGCATCTGCTGGATGGCATTCTTAGCAGCCTGATCCTGGTGAACCAGTTTGTCTCTAGAGTCTTTTAGTTCCTTCATTAGTTCCTCCACCCGGCTTTCAAACTGGTAAAACAAGAGAGACAATCAGTTAAAATGTCATGACTGCAGAAACCATAAACATATTCATCATGACAACAACAGAGGCAGCACTGACAGACAGTAGACGGGTCACAGTTTACACGGCCAGTGAGTGCAATATGACTAAATATAGGCTACACTGGTGGTCAAAAATTTTAAATCATGAAGAGATCCTTCAAAAATCATTCTAATATGCTGATTTGGTGCTCAAAAACCTTTCTTGTAATCAATATTTCCACAAAAATACTAAGCAGCAAAATCTGTTTTCAACATTGATACTAATAAAATGTATTATTAATGATTGATCACAAATAACAATTGATAATCTAGCACTAAATTAGCAAATTATAATTATTCTGAAGGATCATGTGTCTGAAAACTAGGGTAATGATGCTGAAAATTCAGCTTCATCATCACAGGAAAAAACAAAAAGATAACCGCAAAGAAAACGGTTATTTGAAAATGCAATAATATTTCACAACATTACTGTATGTTTGATCAAACAAATGTTAGCCTTAAATTGAGCAGAAGAGACTTCTTTTTAAAAACTAAAAAATATAGAAACTATTGCAAGATTTTAACCATCAGTGTACCTACGTAACATAGCATCTTCATTTAAATGTCAAGTTCTGGACTGCTTATGAAAATATTTTCAAATTAATATTGGAATAAGTGACTGAAAGGCTCCATTCAGAGTTTCGAAAAATAAATGCTTCTCTTTCTGACAACCACATGTTAAGTTTTCACAGTGCTGCTATTGACTGAAAAGTAAAGAGACAGGCACGATTTCATTCAGAGGAAGCGATTGTCTGTGCGCCTATGTGGAGAAACCATGACAACAAAACACGGACAATAGTTTCACGTCATTACTGCAACACTTAATTACGGCTTCTCGACCTGTCCCCTCCAGGCCGCTCTGTTTGATTTGTGTTATTACCCACGATGACAGGGGGCTGTTTCAGATCAAACTGAACTACAGACTCTCTTAGCCTGGAGTCTCTCTCAAACAAACCCGCTTTTCCAGTATCAGATGAAAGATCTTCAGCAAACAAGTGTTCTCTAATCACTAATCAGTGCAAACGGGAAAGTCATGGTTGTCCATCCAGATCATGAAGATAATATAACGCCATTCAGCACAACATACCTAAAATCTGGAAAAGCTGGAAACGAAATTGCAATGTGAGTGCATGGATATACACTACAGTTTAAACATTTCGATTTATTTTTAAAGAAATCAATACTTTAATTTAGCAAGGGTGCATTAAATTGATCTAAAGAGACAGTAAAGACATTTGTAACATTACAAAAGTGTGCCATTTCAAATAAAAGCTGTTCTTTTGAACTTTCTATCCATCCAAGAATCCTGAAAAAACTATCACAATTTACATAAAAATATTAAGCAACAAGTGTTATCAACATTGATAATAATAAATGTTGCTTGAGCACCAAATCAGCATTATTTCTAGAGGATCATGTGACACTAAAGACTGGAGTAATAATGCTTAAATTTAGCTTTGCCATCATTAAATGAATAAATTCAATTTAAATAGAAAATAGTTTAATAACGCCAGCTGCCTTCTCACTCTCTTCTCCCTGACGGCAAAGTGACACACACCCGCCTCCCATTAAAATAATGCTTGTATTGTGTATAATTTTACTAATTCCAGCAGGTTTCACGCTCACACCAACTCACACTGATCTATTTTAAGTGGAGCACAATAACCGCCTCTCAAACAGCTTGTGAGTTGCAAGAAACCAAATGAGTGACTTAGTTACTGCATTTAAACAAAATTATGTCAAAATGCCCGTCTTGGCGAGTTTTCAGCTAGTCTTCAAACCCAAATCTTCAATAGTTGCACAGTTTATCCAAAAAAAAACAAAAAACAAATAAAGACAGACACAACACACACACAAAACAATATGGTTGCCATTACCTTCTTAATAGTGCAATGATGCTGTTTCTCCGTCTCTATCCTCTTCTTCAGCTCATCCCTCATGTTGTCTTTCTCAGAGCAGATGCCCAGAATCAGCTCCTGATGTTTCTTATTCTCATCAAGCAACCTGAAAAACAGTTACCAGCTGTCACTACCAATGTTAGCACATTGTAATACACTGGAGCTTCTGCAGTGTAAAATAATGCTCTTTCTGTTGTGTCCGTCTGTAATTTGCTTGTTGTCAGTGTGAAGCATATTTTTACAAGCTAAACTGGTGATCTAAACATCTAAACATATAAGTATCAGGCGCCATGTGTCATAATGTAGAAAACAGGTGTCCAAGAGCGTCACCGATCAGACAATATTAACAGCAGGTCGGGCAAGGAAAAGCTATGGAGTGGTTCCAATATGAGAGTCAGCCAGATGCCCTTGAAAAAATTAATAAAGGCAAAACAGGAGGGGGTTTTAGAGCAGAAAAGCTCAGGTTGACCACATCATAAAATATCAATAGCAGCACCAAAACAAAATAAATCATAGCTGTGAGCTTGCAATGTGAACTAAATGTCATAAGTTACACAGGCAATGACTCGTGAAATAAAACAAAGACAATTCTAATGCATGGTCTTCACTGGCTGGATGCAAAAGCATTTTTGCCAGGCTACACCGACAATAAATACGCCTAGTCTCAGGCTAAAATGCATGTTTGAGCTGTCTTACCTGAAAGCAACTTGCACCTAAAATATGTCATTCACAGTGCCACTGTTTTGTTTCAAGAAATGCATGCCGGTAATGTTTTTTTTTTTTTCTAAAGCATGTTTATAAAAGCTCATGCAATGCCCAAACTGAACAAAGGTCTAATGCTAGCTTAGGCTCAAGTAGTATGATTTTTTAGCAAATTAAGTCAGTTCTTTCAATTAATTGGTCAAAAAGACTCACAGAATAATCATTGCTTTGAATCATTCACACAAGACATAAATTAATAACTGTATAATAACTTACCTGTTTAACAATATCCAAAAAACATCAGTTTTAAAAGACCTATATTGTTATAAAATATGATAAGTATTACTAATTATTATTATTATATTAATAATAAGTCTATATATATAATCTATTAGTACTAGGGCAGTCAAATAATTAATCGCGATTAATCGCATCCAAAATAAAAGTTTGTGTTTACATAATATATGTGGGTGCACTGTGTATTATTTTATATATATATATATATATATATATATATATATATACACACACATGCTTAGAAAAAAAATATTATTTATACATAAAATATTTAAATATAATATAAAATATATATAAATCTATATGCAGTATATACATAATAAAATTTCTTAGATATATACAAGGATGTGTGTGTATTTATATATATATATATATTATATTTTATATATATATTTTAATTATTTTATATATATATATATATATATATATATATATATATAAAATAATTATACACAGTGCACCCACATATTAAGTAAACAGAAACTTTTATTTTGGATGCGATTAATCGCAATTAATCATTTGACAGCCCTAATTAGTACATATATGCATTATATGAAATACAATTGCTGCAGATGTCTTTAAATATATATATAAGATATATATAAAACATATATATGAAAGATAGTGATGAACATGAAGAGTAATTTTCATGCAGGTAAGAAAGGCAAATTAAAGTAACGATTTACAATCTCATGCTGCTATAAATCTTATCACCAGCAGACTATAACCTCCAGTGAGCTGATTGACATAGCTATTAATCAACAACCTACCTCTTGATGGCTTTCTCTTGTTGGGAGTACTTGTACTGTACACACTTCTCAAACAAAGCCATGGAGTTCTGGTCCTTCTGTAGTCCATTGGAAGGATGTCCCTTTTGGAGGCCCTCTGACTGACTGTTCAACAGCTCATCTTCCAGCTCATCCAGTAGAGACTCCTGAGACAAAGAGCGTTGGATCTCAGACATCAGCTTCCTGCTGCAGTCCGTGTCATATGGGTTCATGTTGGAGTTGGATTGTGAGTTAAGGGGTACTGAAACAACATCTGGCAGTTCCTCACCCTGACCAGCTGGTGTAGAAGTCAAAGGAGGTCCGTTAAGTTCTGTTGGCCCATTAAATGCATCAAACTCTGTGGATGAAAAATCATCTGTCCCATTCAGAACAGATGGAGAAGATTCCTCTACCTCATTCTGAGTCCCACTGTCTGATTCTGGAACCACCCCTGCTGGTTCCTCAATGCCAGAACATCCGAGTTCTCCATCAAAAACAGCGGGAAGTGATTCTACAACACTGTCGTGGACAGCTATTGGTGTCCTGGCATCATCAATGGAGGCTGTTCCACTGTCACAGCTAGTGTTCCCATCACCCTGTGCTTGTCCTCCAGATCCATCCTCTGGCTGAACCTCTGTGTGACCTCCTCTGTCCACACTACCTGGAAGAGTACCATCCAGCTCAAGACTGTCCAGCTCAGTGTCTTCATCCTGTTCTTTTAAAACAGGTTCACCCTCATTGCTGAGGACATAGGTTGACCCATCCGGAACCATGTTGACCTCTGAACTTTGTGAGGGGTCAGAGACAGGGGTCAGTTCACTCTGACAATCCAACTGCTCCATGATCTCCTTCAGCAACTGGCACTGGAAAACAAACCACACACAAGTGACTCACATGCATGTGAAACTCAAAACAAAGCACCTGCCTAATAAAAAGATGACTTTTATGATCAACATAAAACATCTTTATAAAGGGATCACCAAGTCAAATAAAGCAGACAGATTAATATGACTATTTTACATTATCAGATTTCCGATTGGATGTTTTCTTGTGCAAAAAGTCTCAGTCGTCACACCTGCTGTCATGATACTGCCATTAATAGTATCTCCCAAACCAACACATTTCCATGATTGAGGTGTGGTCCTTTATTTCAAAATAAGGACACGGCTCTCCTTCTACCCGGAGGCAGTTTTGTAATGGCAGTATTGTGAAACTAAGATGGCCCGCCTTTCTCACGCCCAATTTGCCTGATACGTCATTGTATTAGAAATTAGTGGCTTCCTGCATTCCCAGCTAAATGCCTATACATGACACTGGAACGCACAAAAGAAAATACTTGGCATTGAGGAAAAAAGTCACACTAAATGAGTGAAACCGGGGCAGAAACCCATCCAGTAGGATAATACTCCAGTAGGAGAGAATGGACCTTAACCCAAACACCTTGAGCCCACATAAGGTTTCTTTTTTAATCTTGTCTTGCAGGTAACAACGACTCTACCATTTCTTTGAAAAAAAAAAAAAAAAAAAAAAAACATTATATTTTTGTAGGGCCGTTTAAAACGCTGCTTTCTCTCATTTTTTAACTTTGAATTTCTCTTAGCTTTTTTAACTCTGGGAATGCTTCTTCAGTTGGGAAATGCAATAAGGCTAGACCGATTTTGAACCGTCAAAACCATTTCGATAGTCTGTCAGTTTTCAGTATTGGTAGGCTAAATGACGGAAAATACTATAACCTACATTACAAAATGTATTACCATAAAATATACCCAAAAGCTTTGTTAGTGGATCATACACAATTTCTGTTTGAGAGACAAGACTTTCTAGGACATGATGTGCAATTGCCAATAACTCAACTTAAACTTTAACTTTAAAAGGTCACCAGCTTCTCATGCCTCTCTTCAAGCAAACATTGTTTACTGTCAACTAGCACGAAACTGAAATGTTTGATATTTCAAACTCAGTGAACATACTTTAAAAAGTTGTTAAATGTTTGATAAACGACTTCAAATACACGTTTTAGTCAGAGCTTTCAGTAGAAAAAACATTTTGACCCACATTGAAAAGTTAAGCAATTTCCAGCCCATGTTAACTTCCCTCTTTCTTATCAGTGTTTGAAATGTCTTTGTTTCTTTATCTTCAGTCTCACAGATCATCATATTATTGCATTTCTTCTGTAATTCTACAGGGGAGGATGGACAGTGCTCTGCTACCCACACAACCAGACACATTTGCTCACACCAAACAAGTTATTTTATCTATAAACCCCATTAAAAGAGGAATAATTTGTAAACAAAAACAGTAATGATGATTATGTTGTTAATTTTGACAGATACTGCTGTTTCCACACAGTTGCAGTTAGCTTTAGCACGCAGGCTAACCTTTCCAAATATATCACATTCTACGTGTTAATCAGAAAACACCTGCTTTGTCCAAGCGAATCAAAAGAGATACGGTATTAATGTAATTAATTAGTGAATGGTCAATTATTTAAACACCTACAATACAAAAATACACACATGTAAAATGTGAATTGTGTGTGCTAATCTAGACCTTCATACATAACATTCTCAGGCTGACCATATGAGTTTTAACCGCTATATATAACTATAACAAGAAATTTAGCTTGCTATAATGATATGACAAGAGTGTATTTATTAATTTTGTAGATTATAAGTATATAACAATAGTATATCATCCAGCTGCCACTGAGTTCACCCAATGATTTAGCTTTCAAGCTAATTATATGAACATCCGCTTTTGCGGTTCGGATCTGGATATGTTGGGTTATAATATGTGACTTACCGGTTATGTTAAATCCATTTAAAATGCCATACACCAGCTGTAGTGATAAATAGTGAGAGTCAAGCCCGTGTAAGTGATCTCCTCCCGAGGTGACACATCAACAATATGGCCCCTGCACTGATAGCGAAAAATTGCGAACACCGAGATGGCCAGCAGGCAGTTACCTAGAACGCATGATCAAATCCCGCCAACAGGGGGAGCCAAGTCGCCCACATTACTTTTCTGAAGAGTTTCTGAAAGACCACATGAATTTAATTAATTATTTCAATTAATTAAAGTTAAAATACTTATATTGGTAAGACATGTACTGTCAAAAAATGTAAATACGCGTTCTGGCTTTATGTTCTAGTTGTAATCTAAACCAAACGGTAAAGATCGGAAGTCTGTCGCCTTTTGCCATGGTTTAAAGGCTCCCTCCTCTTACTTTGTTTTTGTTGTTGATGTAGCGTAGTGTTTATTAAATTTGAGGGTATTTATAAAGTATTTATATATCTATATATAACTATAACTGATATTTTATAATATTAGACCAATAATAATTATGATAATGCATAGACAAAGTTAACAGCGCATTGTTTTGGGCAGGATGTGCAATATTTTTTGGAATATAATTGGATTTTTGTCCAATTAATAAAATAAATAATGATCAAATTGAGTTATCAGTTTATATGACAAATGTTGCAGCCATAATAACTTCTGAGTATACTGCATAAAATAAGTAGCCTACATCTAATTTTGGTGTCTTTTAAAATGTATTATGTATATTGACCACCTTCATAAAGTTAACAGGGTGACAGTTCTACAGTTTAATTTGACATTAAAAGGCGTATGCTTAAAGTCATGAAACTACAAGGTGCTTCTTTGAAAGAGATTTTAATTCTGACATGTGTAATGTAACATATCCATGCACTTTTAATTTATTACTTAGCATACACAAAATCATGGTAGAGTTGGCATTTTTAGATTGTCTGACAAACATTAGAAAGTAATTAACAATGGGAGATTTTAACTTGACTTTGTCCACTTATTGAAAGAATGATTATGAAATTATGAAAAAAATAAAAGTATATAAACATATGAAATTGCATTTGGGTGGAGGCCTCTATAAAATAATCTGTGTTAGTTTTTGCTATCCACGGCTGACGTATGCTTCTCATTTGTCGCTTTGGATAAAGGCCTCCATCGAATACTGTAAATGTTCCAGGCTGTCCTAATCAGTGAGAACCTTGAAAAACACAGAACTCAATTAGTCAGTTCAGTTGTACTTTGTCCTACTTTTTCAAGAGAGAGTCATGCATCGTGACTTCTAAATGTAGTGGCTCACCTCCTTGGTGACCTCCTGATTTGCACCAAGTTTAAAACGACAGCAGATGATGTCAACAAAATACCCAATCAATCTGTGAAGCAGGTCTGTGTGAAGAAGAAGAAACGTCTATGAATATTTGGCTATGATTTGTCATGCTGCTGCTGCTCATGTTCACAAAAGTCTTTGCATACTCACATTAATAATACATTTTGTGAACTTGCTAATATGTTGGATAAACGACTTAACAATAAAAAATAAAATATACAACTTGCCTTAAACAATAAAAACATTTATTGTAACTGATTTAAACTTATATTTAGATTGTATAGTGTGTAAAAGTTACCTGAAGTTGAAAAGATTCCCCCAATGATGCCACACAATCTCACAAGAAACACAGAGAGAGGCATATGCTCCTCGCTCACGCTCACCATTAATGGACTCAGTTTATACTTAACAAAGATCCCAAATACACCATGGCTGCCTTTCTCCTGGATTACAACCCTCTCCTGTATGACAAGGCAACATGATCAACAGCAACACACACTTTCACAAAGATACACATGCATGCACAGGGTACACATACCCTTTCTGTAACAGAAAACTGGTGCATGTCCACTGAAACATTTGATGTGTGCAGCTTGGTGGGAACAACTGTGATAAAATACTGAAACAGCATATTTTCTGAAAACACAGATTAAAAACACATCTGCTGCTGTACTGCATGTAGAAAGTAATTATTTACATATGTTTACATTTATTTGCATACATCATAAGAAAAAGACCTACGCTCAAATGCAATTTTTTCTGTGCCATCAAGGGGATTGATGTGTCCAGGAACATCGTTTCCAAAAGACAAATGATCAATTCGATGTGAGAAGTTATATACAGCTGGAAAAAAATTAAAGATAATTGTGAATATAGGGATTGCAAAGTGTGAGCCCTCCATCTAGAGGATATCTAAAGAATTACATGATTTTTCAATTTGAATGTACTGAAATTTCTTTAAAAGTTGACAACCACATAATTGAAATAAAGACTGTTTAGAAATGGCACAATATTTCTCTAAAACAATTACAATGATATTTTGATGAGTAGGTAGGCTAATAGTAAGTAAACGTACCTTCATTTTTTAATAATGAAGCAAAATGGGCATGACCTCTGATAGTTTCAATTGGTCTGATGATTACATATCAACAAATAATTTAATGTAGAAGACATATTTATAAAAGCACCAGTATTTCTGTTGCTAAAAGTGTATACTTACTTGCCTAGTGTGATATGGAAGTTCCCTGCTACTTTACTCACATAGATTTGTCCATGTATCCTACATGCATTCTGGGGTTCGGATTCAGAATCATTTCTGTGCAAAGAAAATTAATTAATTGTTTGTAAGGGAAAAGCTTTCGTTCCATCGTGTTAAATTAAATGAATAAAATATAATGTAATATATTTCTGTTATGTGGGTTTAAATAATACCACGGTTGTTTACCAAAAATATCATTGCATCATGGACTTTATTGCATCATCACTGGACTTAGAGGTAAAGTTCACTTTGAAATTAATTTTTGGTATGTTTTAGCTTACCTCAAAGACATTCAAGATGTAGGTGTCTTTGTTTCCACAGTGGTTTCAATTTTGATTTTTCTCTTCGTATATCAGTCATACATAATGGAGGTCTATGGTCACCACCTCAAAGAGCATGCACAGAGAAGTCCAAATTAAACATGATTTAATGACTCAAAAATGTAAGTACACATTGATGGCCCAAGACACGAAACGAGCGGTTTGAAAATTAACAGTATTCGTTTTTACCTCTTTTAACCACAGCCACGTCCAAGTGATCTGAGGGCGTGTGTGCTTTGTGGCAGTGGTTACAAGAGGTAAAAACGATATAAATACATTTCGTTTTCTTACACAAACCACTCATTTCGTGTCCTAGGCCATCAATGTGTATTATATTTACGAGTCATTAAATCATGTTTAATTTGGACTTCTCTGTGCATGCTATTTGAGGTGGTGACCATAGACCTCCATTATATGACTGATAGACATGAACGGTGTGACCTAAAAATATCAAAATTGAAACTACTGTGGAAACAAAGACACCTACATCTTGGATGCCCTTGAGGTAACCTAAAACATACCAAAAATTATTTTCAAAGTGAACAATCCCTTTAATATTTTTGCAATTAATTAAACAGATATAGCCTACCCTGGAACTGGGTCAGAAAAGTATCCTTTCAACGCTGATTTAAAGAGTACGTCTTGAAGTGAACGCTCCTCCCTCAGATTGTTTTGAATCTGCTGTAAAATCCTTAGATACAATAATCAGAGATGAAGATTTATAATCCACACACATCTGGACAACTGTGCAAGTGATAACTGACAAACAAACAGTAGGCCTACGTACTGATACCACATTTGTCTCTTTGGAGAGGGCTCGAAGCTAACCTGAAAAACGAAATCACAAAACAGTTATTAACAGCTAATGAAATCTGAAATGCAGTGGATGGTTTGCAGTTACTTACAGGATCATATTTCAGTTCCTTTGACGCAATGACATTGCCAGCAATATCCAACACATCTGCACCCACCTCTAGACACGAATATGGTTTTAAAATCTTATCCGTGAGATTCGTTGATTGATTCAGAATAATGAATACAGTCTGGCCATAAAATATTTTGAAATATAACTCTAGTGCAGACAGATTCACTTACTTTCACATTTCATGGCAACTGTGATGTCAATTTTTATCTTCAATTTACTGCCAAAAATCAAAAACAGCAACAAAACAAAGTTAGGTCAGGTCCTATAATTTCTTTAAATGTGTTTTAGAAAAATCTCAATAAATATATAACTGTAAACACGCAAAAAAAAATACACACCTGGTAAAATCTGTGTCTACTTTATATTCATATTTCATCCATGTGTCCTGGTACACAAGATACTCTGATATGGCCAGAAGTGCCATGAGGATGAAAACAATCAGAGACACTGGAGAAGACAACCAAGAAGTCTTAATCAGAAACAGGTAATATTACAGGTAACAACTACTGTAATATTCAAACAGCAAATGTCAAAATTCACCTGTGCCTCCAAAAGCTGATGTTACAACACAGCTCTCTGGAACCTTGGGAAAGGCATCTATATCTTTCACTATATCGATAGTATTTCTTCTGCTCAGTCTTCTCATTGTAGTAATGTCAGTAGTCCTGTACTTGCAAAAACATGATGAAAAGGATAAGAGTTTAACTAAGGTATCACCATACTTCCCAAGGTGATTTGTGACAGTACATTAAGACAATAGTTTTTTTGTACAAGTTTTCTAAAATTCTATAGCCCGATTTCACAGATGGGGCTTAGATTAGGATTAGGCCTTAGTTCAATTTTAAGTTGATTTTATACACGCGCCTTAGAAAGAAAAAAAAAACCCAAACAAACAAACATTACTGCCGTGCATTTTTAGACAAAATGGCACTGGCATTTTAAGATACGTCAGTGAAAGTTGGTTTCTGGTAAAACAGCTCAGTAAAACAGTAAAACATATTTTAGGATTAGTTTTAAGCCTCGTCTGTGAACTGGGCATTCATTTTAATAAGCAAATGAGGCATTATCCAATTAAATATGCACTCATTTATTACAATTTCCAAAACAGAAATCTCAATATTATTGGATTAAGTCAAGTTTAAAATTCTTGCTTTATTTTATTGACATGAGTTAAAGACAGAAAAATCATTTTAATAACGTGTTATATGTTAGATTCCTCTGTATAATCATACAGAATAGCCTATAAATATGACACAACTGGAAAATTTGGTGTATGTAAGTGCTACTGACTTCTGCCTCAGTGCATGAGAAAAAAATAAATTCGATAAAACAACCTAAAGATCTATTGTAACTGAAATTTTGTAATTGACAGACCAGGCTTAAGCCTCAGACTAAATGCATGTTTGAGCGGTTTTAACTAAAAGTTTATAAAAACTATGCCCTGTCTGTGAAACTGGGTCTTAGTGCCTGTCTTTCCAACTTATTGCACAAAAGCAAACAGCTTGGCTTACTGTAAATATGATCATTCTTCCTGTTCACAACTGAAATAACTGTGATATTTAACTCCATTTCAGCACAATCTCTAAAAATAAAACTGACATTATAAGTCACAACAAGACTGATCCAAATGTAGATTAAATATGTCTTACCTTTTCCCCAAACACCTTTAAAACCAGGCTTTAAACACTTTCCAGTGGGACCGTCCATTTACTTCCATTCAAATATGCTGTTTTGCAACCACTGCCACATAGTGGAACAGCTGGTTTTACCAGCTAAACAAAAAAGCACATGGTTTCCGCAGCACAAAAGTGGAGTGACAGAACTGAAATACCTTGGCCTGATACATCCCTGGTTATGTTATTATGCTGTGTAAACTGGGTTTGTCATATCATGGTAAGCTTTAACCAGTTGGCAATTCATTTATGGTATGTTCTTTTGACAAAATAAATAAATATTGTATTCACAAGCACACATGCTTTAATCACAAACATAACACATGGGAGAACCACAGAAAAAACTAAACACAACCACATCCAACATAAGCCATAACAAAGAACCAAGGGAAATAAAGGCTTAATACACACAGTTCCTGGAGGGCCACAACCCTGCAGAGTTTAACTTAAACCCTAATTAAACACACCTGATCAGCTAATCAAGTCCTTCAGGCCCATTTGAAAACTGCAAGTGTGTGTGTTAAAGCAGGGCTCTGGGGCTCGTTCTTCGTACGTCGCTAACTCAGTTAGCTGGATTTGATTGTTGGCGATTTGCCATGATCTTGGATCGTTTGGTTCTTCGACGCTCATCCTGGACTTGCTGTCATAGCAACAGGTCCGTCAGCTTGAACCTGCTCGCGAGCAGGCTTATTTCATGTAAACAGGATTAGATCGCGGCTGATACGGGAAGTCCTTCAGCGCAGCGCGATAGTGTAGCTTAATTTCTGAGATTTATTTTTGTTTTCTCGTGAAACGATCGTCGTGAGGGTGTCGTTTAAATACATTATTATTTTGTTGGAAATGCACATTAATGTTCGATTCGATATCGGGCTTCAACAACAGCACAAAATGTTTGCATTGCCCTAAAATTATTTGCGAGTGGCTTCCTTTACATTATTGGAGATGCGGAGAACTTGATAAGCTTTCTGTCGTGCCATTCACAAAGTAGTGCTCTTAGTTTTTTTTTTTTGCCAACTTAGGGTATATTATAATTTTTAATGAAGATAATGCAATCATGATGACCATGTCGATTATGACTTACAGTCCCTCAGGCTTAACTTACGTGATTGGTGCCATACACTGTATACACACATGTTCCCATCAAGGCCTCAATGAAGGGATTTTGTGAGCAGAAAGGGGGCTTATACAGTGCAGCCAAATTACTATTACAATTTTTAATATTCCAGATTTGGAATATTATATCACTTTTTTTAAAAGGCATTTGACTGAGTAAAATCTTTTAGATGGTGTGTGACCATGTTATATCACAATCAGTGTGAAAGCAAAATGGCCAGGATCTGTGCATGACTCAAGAATTTTAAGAGATTCACATTTATGAACATTATTTGAACATGGTAAGGAAAATTATAAAAATCAAACTCACGGTATTACATACACTTATGCTGAGAACTGCATTTTTGCATTAAACAGGTGATTACAACAGGATCCTGCATGGAGACAGGTGTTTCATGACCCCATTCCCTGACCCAAACCCCAGACCAGTTACAATGCAGCTCTAGGACAAGGGCACACAATGACATGAGCTTTGGCCAATAAAGGGAAGATTTCAATGTCTAAAAAACCTGAGGGTTGCACCTGACAGGGCCTGTGACATTGCATGTGCCATATTACACAACACTGCCAACATCAGAAAAAAAAAAAAAAGTTTAATTAAGCCTAAAATAAAAGACAATACAAATTTGCAAAACTCTGTTTGCTTAGAGTTTTATTTCAATAGTTCTTTGTAAAGAAAAGCCAGTTATTCAGTCATCTTTTTAAAAGATATTATGCAAGGTCAGCAATAGTACTCTGTGTGA
This sequence comes from Pimephales promelas, assembly GCF_988280905.1. Lineage (NCBI taxonomy): Eukaryota > Metazoa > Chordata > Actinopteri > Cypriniformes > Leuciscidae > Pimephales > Pimephales promelas. The sequence continues at coordinate 24,127,297 of NC_142785.1, read as the reverse complement.
TTTTACTCTGAAGTTTATTTTGAAGCAACTCTATTTCTAGTGCAATTTTTTCTTAGTCAAGTTCTGTTTCTCCCCCTGATTTTTGTTTTTTCAAAATACTCTATTTTCTGTTGAAGACTCATATAGGGAACAAATGCAACAAATAAAAAGCAAAAGTTGTCTACACTGCCCACCCCTGTATCACTGCTGTGTGCAGACTCTTCTGTAGGCCTTTCTGTACATGTGGACTTCTGTCAGAATGAAATAATAGGCACAAGTAGAAATCAATTAAAGCCATCAATTAAATTAAAGTACTTCCTCCAAAGGACAGTCATCTGAGAATTTTTCTTCACTCTCCAGTGCAATGTGATTGATAACTCATGGCAAAATATTTTTTACATTAACATAAGTTTATCAGTTTTTACTTTCACAAGACAAAGCAATTTATCATTACTCAAGATTTAACAGTTGAAATGACTAAACCAGACATTTGGATTATAGGTCTACTTCATTTAATGCAGCAACACATTATTTCACAGTGTACAAAGATAATTTAAATCTCATTTCCCAGTAATGAAGGTGTTGCTGCTACTGGTCCCTGATGTGGGTCTGGAAGAGCTGAACCCAGGGATGCCCTTCACAACAGGGCAATTCACATTCAACCCAAGGGTCAGCTCTTCTGCCAGGGTCAGGAGCATCATTATTATTTTTTTCTCAGCATTTTTCCTGTTTGCTTTTATAAACAGACAATCATTTATTTAACAGTGCCTTTTTAAAAGAGACTAGTAGGCCTATAAGGCCTTAAATTACCATTAGGTAGAATATTTTTGTACTTCACTTTCACCATGTTCATTATTATAGTGTGGTGATGACTCGACATTACAATGAACAAAGTAATTATGAAATTATGAAAATAAAAATAAAATAATAATAAGCTATTAAAACATCTAACATGGCCACCACAAACGCATTTAATTTGTCTTCTAGTTTTGCCAGCACTCTCTCCTGGCTTTTGCACACTTTGAGGTGTTCCTGGCGTTTTAATTAAAGACTGAAATTCGGCACCTTGCATTAAAAGCGCTTGCTCTGCTTGGGAGAAAAACTGGGCGTGTTCTTTGGCCATGCTGAACAGCCAATAGCAGCGCTGCTGATCACTGGTTCTGCTATCGATACATGTCCCCTTTTAAACCAACGCGAGAACGCGCAGTTATCTCAGATAACTCAATCCAGCGATACTAATCATAAACAACAGGTGTGTTCGAAGAACCCAATTAGCCGGATCATGATTAGCACGATGATATCATCTTAGATGACCTCATTTGATCTCGGATGTTTTAAGCAACGTACGAAGAACGAGCCCCTGGTTGGAACTAATCTCTGTAGGGCTGTGGCCCTGAGTTTGACACCCCTGAGCTAAATGAAACAGGTGAAACTAATCAGTAAATAAACTGTCACACACTATGGGCTGCATTTAAAAAAAATAGGCACCTGACTTGTTGACTTGCTGCCTTATAGCCAACAACTCTGCTTTTAGCTTTTGCGCATGAAAGTACCTCACAAAACTGATTTTGGGCAGACTTCTGAGGCAGCGTAATGATTTAATGATCTACAGCAAAACAGAGAGAGCTTTGGTGAGAACTAAGCAAATATTTAATTACTACAGTAGTAATTTCTCTCTAAAAATGACATCAGAAGTGGAAGTCATTGGTCAAAAACATTTACACACAAATTGGTCAGGAACCATAACTTTTCTGACACCATCTTTATTTTTCGTGATGAACTGCCTGTCACTAATGGAACACTGGGATATCAAAGAAAGTGACCGATACATTTTCTGCTTCCTTCAAAAATCGATCAGATGAAGTTATTTCAGTAGACAGGAAGTGAAGCTACAGTATTGGATTGGGATATGCCTTGACGCTTTCCTAACTTGGAATGAGTTATCCAAAGGCAGCATGTTGAAGTTATAAGAAACAGTGAAGGGGGAGAAGAACACCAAAACAGACTCTTTACAGCATTCAATCTTTATGTATTTTTTTAAATTTATTTTTTTATAGAATTTATTTTAATTTATTTTAGAGATTTTCGTTTTAAAATGTATGCACATTTAAATTGAACTTTTACTTTGAATTTCATTCTAATGGATTTACTTTATCTTAATCCACCATGTATAGCCTATTACTGTAACTGTTTTGTTTCTCGTGTCTATATCTGAAAATTGTAATGTAGATTTTGCCTTTAAATAAAGCAACACTACAAAATATGTTACGGTGCATTAATTTTATAGTTTATGTAAGAGGAAGGCTCCTCAATCACGTGAAGTTCTTAGGTCGCAGAGGTCGTTCAATTGCGCATGCGCACACATTTCCTAAAGCAGCACGAGGTCGAGGTGGTGTCAAGGGTAAGAACATCTCCATCTTTTATCTCTGCAATAAAACATTCGGGAAAGTTTAGTATTTCAATTTAATTTACACTTATCAAGTTTTCTAGGTAACTTAAGGGCAAGGGTAACTTGAATAGAAAACTTGCAATGTCGATTAATCTAGCAGGCCACGTGTAACCTTAAATCTGCGTCATTCTCAGTATCAATACTGACATTATTACATTTTTCATTACACTGGGTTTTGTAGTAATATAACATTAGTTCAGATAACTTTTATAGAAAAGGAAAGCATATCAGCATGTATTCAAGGCGTGAACTAACTTTTTGCACATCTGCTGCTAATGCACGGGCACAACACTTTTTTTATTTGTTTTTGCAAAAATGGGCAGTTCCGACACCAACATTTTAGATACCAGTGACAATTCACAATGTTTAGTTACAGAAATGTAAAATAACAGCGCATTGTTGTCTACACTGTATGAATTAACGTATTAATCGGTATACAATTTACAAGGCAAGTCAATAGCAGTTCGTGAAATACTTTTTGGGGCGAATATTTGCCACTTCATGAGCAAATACTGATGCTTTTTCCTTTTGTGTCGTTAACTGTCTTTGACTATGCTTACGCCGATAAGTTAATTAACGTTACTCGACATCACGGGGTTTTTGAAGCCCAAGAAGTGAAAAACGCTTAGTTCAATATTCGCGTGCTGTCTGAGATGCGTCACTGGCCTGTCAACTGTCCCCCTCGTTCATGTTCTCAGTCACAACATTGGATGACTACAATTCATTATAAATATTAACTTACAGGCCAACTGGTAATTGGCCCTCCACGTTCATTAAACCTTTGTCCGTTATCTTGCTTCATATACCTATCTGAAGCTGTAATTAAACACACCTGAACCGAATAGTGAACGTCTCTGGGTTCACTTGAAAATGACAGACAATTGTATTGTAGCAGATTGAGCGAGGAATAGGATTGACTACCCTATCTTCTCATACACACAGACATGCACACAAATTCATAATACTGACTAATAGTGTATATTATTTTACCTCACAGTGAAACCAAGGGAAGAATGAATCGATCTTTTACTCAGACTTTGGCGAGACCCAATCTCCCTCTGAGGAGACCTGCGACTGGACCGGGTTCACTTGGTCCTAGAGGACCAGCACCAGTAATTCAGGAGCACGCTCAAGAACATCTTCTAGCAAGTGATGTTCTAGATGGTATTGGTTAATTGTTTTTAAGCATTTTGTCATTGACTCTTTTGGGGGGGGGGGGGGGGAGAAACAATCTTGATCACTTTCTGTTTCTATTTCTTTAGATTCTAAAAGTGATGCTGTCAGAAAGGAGAGTGTGATTTCTGCAAAAAACAATGTATGTGATAATGCCTCTATATATGATTAAATGTGTATCTTTTCAAAATTATTATGTTTTTTAAGTCATACTATTCTTAATATGCTAACATTTGGTTGTTTAGCTATGTAGATATATTTGTAATATTTTTTTCCTCTTGAGACTTTAACCAGAGATCAGACAGCTTTGATAGATTTCTGCTGTAGTATCAATATTTAAAGCGTTTAACTGTTTTCCACAGTGTGGAGAGTTCTTGTCTCCCCCACAGACAGCAGGCTCCATGCTGGGCCCACTGGTAAAGTTGTGCAATTACTGCAGTCACCAGGGTAGGTTACTTTGCTTGATTTCAGTCAGTGTTCAACTTGCTTGCTTTTATTTTTAGGGCTGGTCCAAATACCTTTTTTGAGCTTTGAAGCTTCGGTAGTAATGAACATTGAATATTTGAAGCTTTGGATTCTCTATTTATTCGTCTGTCCGTTTGCATTTTGATTATTTTGAAAACCGTTCATCCAAACAACTTCACAAGGAAGTACAATGTCATATTTGTTGCAATATAGATAGGTAGGCGAGACGCAATCCGTTCAGAATTAATACACTTTTAATAAACTACAGAACAGCGCGAGCGGGAAGCGATTTGCCTCACGCGAGCAGAGTTCCGAGAACGGACACTGCAAAATACACACACACGCACACGCACACACACACACACAGAGGTCTGTTAAAGGAGAACTCTGGCACAAAATGAGCCTTTGGTCTAATAAAACTTTGGTACCTAGTTAACCGTTCTCTGAGATTTTGTTTTCATGATAATCAAATGTAAAGAGTTTAATCTCTAAAAACTGTTTAGTGTATAACGCTAGTATATGGAGGCATTTAATAAGTAAAAAATCGCTAGTTAATACCACTAACAAGGCTCAAAATAGCCCCACACTAACACATTAACATAATGAGGGTCCCTGCATGCAAAATGAAGCATTGAGAACTTTGTAAGTGTTTAGACCGTTTAATAAGAAGATACTTTATAAAGAGTCCACTTCGATAAGAACTTAATATAATATCAATATAAAGGCTTAATATATTTTAAATGGATGAGTTGTAAACCCCCCCCCCCCCCCCTTACAGTTGTCATGAAGGGCAAAATTAGTGACCAAAACTACTATTTGCCGTCAGGCTGTAAACGTGTTTTTTTTTCTGCTGTGAAGTTAGGCATTTTAACATGAGGGAGATACAGATTTGACTCACTTTTGCAGTTAGCCTCAAGCGGCCACTCGATGAATTGCAGTTTAATTGCAGTTTTTCCGTGTTGGTTTTAAGAGAGAGATGGGGAAGTTGCTGCTTTGTTGGACCATTTCTTTGGAAATTTAATTTTAGGCGTTTTCATAACCAGATAACGCTGCGTAAATGTTGTGGCATAATTGATTTTTGATGTGTGTGTGTGGTGCTACGCTTACCATTTCAAGATGAAATGACTGATAGTATGTTGCAAACATGTCTCTGATCAGCAGAATGAGTTGGTCATTTACTAGTGAAATTTCTTATTCCCTATTTTAGGAAACTTCAGGTGTACTCGTTGTAAAAAAACTTGCTACTGTTCTGTAGCTTGTCAGAGTCAGGATTGGAAAGCTCATCGACATGTCTGCAAGCCTAGTATCCCAGAAGCTACCAGGTACTAGATGTTCTCTGTTTATCAGTGTTATTTGCGTATTGGTTTCAAAGGTCAATGCGAAAATCTTTTTTCAATTATTTGATCATTTATTTATTTTTTTTCAGTGAGAAAATTAAGGAATCCACAGCTATGCCATCTGGAAATGGACTTGGTTGCCTTCAAGCTAAGGTACTCATAGTTGTAATGGGAACTTGCACTTGCAGTGGTTAGTTATTCCATGTAATTCCTTCAAAAAATTCTTCATTTACAGGAGATCTGTGTTGAGCTAAAGCCAAAGAGAATTTATCGTCGTGATTTGCGGAAGAACAATGTTTCCAAAGGAGCTGAGATACAGGTACTTTTCAGTAGGCCTATATTGCTTTATTCTTTATAGACTCTCTGCCTCACATAGCATCTTTTTTTTTCAGGGTACAGTGATTGACCTGAGGAACCCTGGGATGTTCTACATCCACCTACAGTCAATCGAGATGATGGAGTCCCTGAAAAACATCACTGCAGAGCTCCAGAAGGCTTATAGCACTTCATTTGCACTTAATCCTGAATACAAGCCTGAAATTGGGGAGCTCTGTGCTGTTAAATTTTTACTTGATCGGGTGAGGCACATAGTTACATTTTAATCAAAGTTGTCAGAGAACCAGAGTGATTAGTTTTTATTGAAATATGCATCAATGTCTTAAATCAGTGCAGTGTGTAGCTGGTCAAGTTTGTTTCATCTTAAAGCATTGACTAGTGAGTATTGTTGTGCTCAGTTTGTTCTTTTTCATCCTGAATTAGAACTGGTATCGAGCTGAGGTTCAGTCAGTTGATGTGGCCCACAAAACTGCTAGTGTATTTTACATCGACTTTGGGAATGAGGAGAATGTTACACTTGACAACATAAGGCCTCTCTCTGACAATATCGATGCTGCACCACCATTTGTGAGTTACATGTCCATTACATAATATATTATTATAAGTTCCATTTTATTTTTAGTATTATTGTTGCTTCCATATATTTCTGAATGTATGTATATTATATATTGGGGCTGGGAAAAAAATTCCACTAACTATTGTGATTTTTATTTTGTTAAATTCCAGAATCATTATTAATTCATATTAAATTGTTTTTTTTTTAAACCTTGCTTAGATATGCATTTATAATAACGTAATATTGACAGAACGCGAAAGACGGAACTCTGAAGCGTGGAAGTGCAGTGGCACCCAAGTATCATGATTGGATAGATGTTTCGTTCCAGCCCAATTATATATACATATACTCTACACACACACATATATATATATATATATATATAGTAACTGCCAAATAAAATGTCTATTTAAATGTTTGATATCTCTGTTAAGCCACTATGAAATTATACTGCTCAGCTCTTGTTAAATAACAGCAGTTCATCTCATGCTTGTTCCAAAGCTGCTTTGTTGTTTTTACAGGCTTTGCAGTGTTGTGTTGCTGGGGTAAAGCCTGTGACAGGAAGTTGGACAGGCGAATGCACTATTGCTTTTAGGCAGATTATTACTGGAAAGAGCCTCACTTTCACGGTGTTGGACATCATGAATGATGGAGCTTTGCTTGCTGTAGATGTTCCTCTTGGCGCACTTGGTAGGACATACATGGTTCTTTGGAGAGCTTTATTTGAAATGAGGAAGATGTTCAACAAGATGTGTGTGTATATATATATATATATATATATATATACATACTGTATATATTTTATTTATTTTTTTATTGCTACAGGAATGAGCATGAGCACTTTTCTCATAGACCAAGGCTATGCTATAAAGGAGGATGTTGGTGTCAAACCACAGACTGAACACAACATCAGTGAGTTGCTGACTCATCTGTTTTTTTGTTTTTTTTTTGTTGGTTTTTTTATATATATAAATTATTCACTCAATTTTCATGTTATTTTTTTTTTCATCCTGATCTATTCGTATCTTTTCTTTAGATTCATTGCTGAAGGCATCGTTTGAAAATTTCAAGCGCTTGTCTGGAGGAAAGAATGAGAACTCTGAAGCAAGGCCTCCAGAGCCGTTGACTCAAGGAGTGGGTGACACATTCACTGCAGTGGTCACCCACATCCAGTCTCCCTCAGAGATCCTCTGTCAGAAGCTTGAAAATGCCAGTAAGCTTTCTGCAACTTGATTTAAAACACAATTTTACCTCAACTAAACATTTTTCATGGTATTTTTATAACATGACCTTTGGTGCATATACTACTGTTCAAGGTGGTGTTTTTTTTAAAGTCTGCATGAAACGGAAGTTGAGTGTCATTTTTTTCCTTTATGTGACATATATCCGAGTGAAACGGCTTCTGAAATTAGAAAAACATGTAGGGCAGGGCTTGATTTCATCCTTCTGGAATTGATTGGATCGTTGAAGGTTGGGCATTGCAAACAAAATGAAGGCAGATTTGAATATGATTCTCTGAGAGGCGGTGCACCGATATCCGCACCCTCATTGGATCGTTTCATTGGAGGGAAGGGCAGGGCTCCAGACTAACTTTTTTACTAGGAGCGCTGTTGCCCCTGACTGAAAATTTTAGGAGCGCAAGCAGAAGATTTAGGGGCACACCTTAAATCAGCTTGCAATGCAATTATTTAAATTTCCCCCAAAATAACTGTAATACTGACAAATTCTTTAATTATAAATAGACTTAACATTATGATATGCTGTTTTATTTTACGTTCAAAGGACAACAAAAAAAAAATTCTGGTGGCTGACAATAAATCACTAATCTTAATTTAGGGTGTAGATGAAATTAACTTTAGTTATTATCGTTCATAATGTCTTAATATTAATTAATAAAAGTAGTGAAAATATGTGTATGGAGTGAAAATAGCCAATAAACATCCTACTGTTAATGGTATTATTATTATTTTTTGAGTGTTTAAATAAGAGTTTTCCAACATCTTAAAATTTTTCGTTTTAGGACAATCTTTAAAGGATGAACAAAAAATGTGTTGGTAACTCTTAATGATCCCAAACTCTTGAATGGTAGTGTACACTATATATGTGTGTGTGTGTGTGTGGAAAGACATTTTTGCTTTGCTCCTGCAATGTTAGCATCCTCTGTTAAAAATTTCTTCCTTTTTTAAAATATACTGCACTTTCAGTATGTTGATTATCTGATGTTATCTTCATGTATTCAGGTATAATCCAGCAGTTGCAGGTGAATTTAAGGGAGCACTGCTCAAACACTCCGGCCAATGAGATATTCAGACCTGCGCCAGGAACTGTCTGCTGCTCACTGTTCTCTGGTCAGACCTGTGTTGTTTTCTTTACCTTTTGATTCATGTAAAAATGTGTAAAGTGCACTTTCCCAATGGTGAATGGGACTGGGGGAGGTTGAACTAAAAATGCACTTTAAAAGTGGTATCTTCTGAAACCATCTCCTCATGCATTACAGAGGACAACCAGTGGTATAGAGCTAAAGTTCTGGCATATTCCTCTGAGGATTGCGTGTGTGTCGGATACATAGATTTTGGAAACTCTGAGGTAGTTGAGTTAACTCGCCTACGACCAATCAACAAGGATCTGTTGGCTTTAGCAACTCAAGCAATCCCCTGTTCTCTGGCAGGTATAGTGCAATAAATCATTCACTGAATATCTGTAATTGGCTCAGAATATATTGATTTGCATGGGGACATTTTCAGATTGATTTCTTTATTAACATGTTCATATTGTTCCAGGTATAAAGTCTCCAACAGACAACTGGTCAGAGGAGGCCATTTTGATGTTGAAACGTCTGGCCTGCAACCGCTTCATTCGGGTTGAAATTCTGGGTAAGAAGGATGGTAGGGCTTTGGTGTCCATGATCGATGAGACTAGTGACCCTGAGACCAATGTCGCTGACTTGTTGGTTAGCATGGGTTATGCTGCCATTGAGAGTTTGGAGACCGAGAAGAATGTACCAGCTCAGGCATCCTTCCCTGAAATGCCATGTAAGTTCAGAACCTTTTGTAATTCGAGCCATTTCTGATCTTTTTCAAAAGGATAATGCAGGTCAATATCTTTTAACTTTATGCTAGCCCTCAGTCTGCCTGTTGAGAAAATGGAGTGGACTTGTGCTGAACTTCCCAACGATGACCAAAAGGTGGAGCTGGTGATTAGTACTTTGAAGAGCCTGGATGAATTCTACTGTTACAACTACAGTAGCGGTGCGACTGTCATCAGTTTTGTTCTTTCTACACTGTGTGAATCATCATGTTAGTAATTATTTTATTTCTGTTTGGCAGATTCTAACGTCCTGACGGCGCTGTCCTATGAGCTCCAAAAGCATTGTGAATTGGCCAAAGCTCCCTTTACACCAACTGTGGGAGAACCATGTTGTGCTCTCTTCAAAGGTGAGAGCTCTTAAGCTCTTTTTTTTTTCATATTCAAAATTATTTTGAATTAATGAAATAAATTTTATTTACAAGAAGCAGAGTTGACCAACTAACATTTAAGATGCTACATATACACCATTGTTAAAGTTTGGTGTCCATTGGTGATTTGGAATTGTGATTTAATGATTTGGATGGAATTGTAAAGGAACATTTGCTTGCCAAGCTTGGATTTATCAAAATACAGTTTAAAAACTAAAATATTATGAAATATAACCATTTATTGTAATATATTTTTAAAATGTGATTCCTTTATCACATGATCCACCAGAAATCAATCTAATATGCTGATTTGGTGCTCAAACATTTCAATGTTAAAAGCAGCTGATATATATTTTTTTCAGGGTTCTTTGATTGAATATTAAAGGGGTCATTGGATGCCCATTTTCCTCAAGTTGGTATGATTCTTTAGGGCCTTCATGTAAAGTTTGTAACATACTTTGGTTAAAATTCCTCAATGGTTGTGTTGGCAACCTGCCTTGGTGGACAGAATACAAATGGGCTAAGGGCAGAAATATGCTAATACGGGACAGTCCGTCAGCGGTCCAGGGCGGAGCATGAGCAAAATGATATCATATTGCTAAGAAAACCTAAACAACTTGATTGAGAGTTTAGGCTTTTTGAGGATAAAAAGAAAAGGAATGAATGGATTTTATTCACTGTATGATGGTTGTGTCCACACACTGCAAAGATGCATTTAATGCAAACGCCATATAAAAGTGAATTTTGCATCCGATGACCCATTTAAAAAGAATTTTTGAAATCGACATCTTGTGTAACACTGTTAGTCTTTACTGTCACTTTAGATCAGTGTAATGCATCCTAGCTTGAACAGGATTAAGAAACTTTTAAATGGTAATGTAAATCCAATTTTCAATGTTTTTGCTTCCTGTTTGCAGGAGATGGCCAGTGGTACAGAGCCATGGTATTAGAAGTGTGTGGAGAGGGTAAGGCAAGAGTTTATTTTGTGGACTATGGGAACTTCTGTGAGGTGGAGGCAGCAAATCTGAAGGCCATCACCCAGAGTCTGCTCAAGCTGCCTTTCCAAGCAATCCGCTGCTGGCTTGCAGGTATTTTTTTTTTGTGTAGATATAAATTATAAATTTGTTTTGTTGTAAGTGCATTGTACACATGGCCAACAAGCACTGTGTGCAGGTGTCGAACCAGTGGAGGGTCAGTGGAGTAAAGAGGCGATGCACAAGTTTCAGGCTCTTTGTGCCAGTCAGCCACTGAGTGGCAGAGTGCTGTCCATTACTGAGAAGGGTTATGGGATGGAGCTAGAGAGCGCTGGTCAAAACATTTCTGCTGTGCTAATTTCTGAGCACCTGGCTAGACCTTGTGGACCGGTGAAACAGCCTCCACTGCAGCCAACTAAACCCATCAATCAGATTGAGGATCTGCCCACTCTAAAACCCATTGATCAGAATCCACCTGTTAAAGAGCCTTTGAAACTGAACAACAACAGTGGAGCTGCCAGTGCACCAGACGTTTCAACTGCATTTAGTAAGTTAGTATAACTGATGTTAAAAGATGGCTTTATTGTTTTTTTTAAATGCTAGTACTAGTAATATGCAACTCACTTTTATTGTTTACGGTCATTTAAATAATGTTCACTGTCGTTTAGGTGACCCTTTTCCTTTGAATTGGAAGACGTTGGAGCTGCATTGCAGTGACACGTTCCAACCAAGGGTAGCAGCAGTGATCAGCCCAAGTCTCTTTTACATAATGAATCCTGGACAAGGTGTGTACTCGTATTGTAGCATTTAAAGCATAAAGTCTAGCGACTATTATTTTGGTTATATTATTATATATGGTTGTACCATTAGAATGATGCTTCTTTATGTTAAGCTGAATTTGTGTTCCTCCTAGTGAATGCAGAGGGTCTGAATGCCATTATGACTGATGTTGCGAAGTACTGCAGCAAACAGCCAATCCCCAATCAGTGCCACCCTTTACCAGGAGCTGCCTGCTGCGCACAGTTCTCAGGTCAGTTTGACCTTCACCCCTGTGGCTTATCTGGGTGGCAAGGTTTCTATTTCAAATAAATGTTGTTCTTTTAAACTTTTTTTATTTTTTTTTTATTTAAAGAATCCTGAAGAAATGCATCACGGTTTCTACAAAATACATTCAGCACAATGTTTTCAACTTTGATAATAACAAGATGTTTCTTGAGCACCAAATCAGAGTATTAGAATGATTTCTGAAGACTGGATTTATAGCCGCTTTACCAGCAAAGAAATAAATTACTTTTTAAAATGTATTAAGAAAGAAAAGTTATTAAATTCCAGGTCCATATAAAAATGACACCTGTAGTGGAACTGCAGCTTTTAAACCACAGCTGTAAAAGTGTGTGTGTGTGTGCAATAACCCCCTGTATAATTGATTTTAAAATAGTTTTTTTTTTTGTAAATCTCACATTCTATGTCAATGTTAATTTTAAGAGAGCGTTGTTCCTGTAATGTGTTTTTAGTTTCATGTTGTCATGTGGTCGAGCTACTGATATCCCCTTGATGTGTTCTTAAATCAATGAAATTTAACTCTTTTGTTCAGGTGACAAAAACTGGTACAGAGCTGTTGTGTTGGAGGTGACGACCAAACATGCACATATAATTTACGCCGATTATGGGAACATGGAAACAGTCCCTGTCTCCAGTATCCTTCCTATCTCCAAAGAACTTCTCCAGCATCCATTTCAGATCGTCAGGTGTGGACTGGCAGGTAAGACTTTCACTTGTCTGAATATGCACAAATCATTGCTGATGTTAAAACCCTTGTTAGGCTGGAAGGGTGTGATGTAGATTTCAGAATCAGTTTTTTTTTTTTCCCCAAATTTTTTTTCTCAAATAATCAAACATGCACAATCGTGTCACATAACACACTTCAAGATGTTAAGATTGTCTTGTTTTTTTCATTCCCAGTCTCCTTGTAGACTTGTTTCTCATTGCCTATTATGAAAGTACTGATGTAATCCTAGTCATAATCCTGATTTAAAATCCTATTTAAATGTTTATCATCGTGACGACCCCAATGTGTCTGCTAACAGATTGAGAGGTTTAAGATTAGATCTGAAAACGTCTCAACATACACTTTAACAGGTAATCTGTGCCAAATATCAGAACGGACTAGTGATGCTCATTTCGGTTAATTTTCCTAATGAAATTTTCCCGATTTCATCCAGTCCTTCCAGTTGCATAGTTCGCCGATGCTAGGCTACCACTAGTCAACGGTAACTGCTAGCCTGTCATTATAAACAGTTTTACCCACTCCACAATACACCAAAAGCAAATAAGCTATAACGCCAGGCTATCGATTTAAATGTCTATTGAGAGAATAATAAAATCAAAGTACTCTTGTACTTCAACGATCGCATTACATTTACAGGAACTAGTTTCTCAGCAGCGGCGGAATTTTACTTTACTCCGGTTAGTAGTACTGGGCCGAAAAATAAACACTGAACCCAAGCACACCACAGTCGGTAGTGTAACTACCTGTACTATCTCTCTCTTGGTTGCCTAGGTAACTTAATATTTGACTTAATATTATAAAACTTAACTGTTTAACTGATATTAATCGGTCAATTTACTTAACTTTTTTTCTCGCTCTAATTGATAAATTGGGGATAAATTGGCCTATAACTTTTGAAGAGCCATGATTGTATTTTTTTATTTTTTTTCCCTCCACAGGTAAAGAGCACTTTCCTACAGTGTGGCCCACTGAAGTTTTGGAACTCTTTGGGATTCAGTTGAGTGGGGGCGTCCTTGCAAATCTGCAGGGCTTTGATGGGACCTCCAACCTGCTAACCCTTACCCAGCAGTCAGGTCAAGGTGACAGAGATATTAATTCCATCATCTTTGGAGCTCTGCAGAAAGGACAGAGCGAGGCTAACTCAAAGCTGCCTTCCATTGTCAATGAGGAGAAAAAGGATCTAGATAAGAGCCAGACACAACCTGTCAGCTCAAACAAGACTGCAGATAAAACTCAATCTGCAGGTATGGAGAAACATGACCTGAAAGATCAAGCCCCGCCTTTAAGTACCAGCCACAGGCTTGAGGAACCAGGTGAGGAACATTGAGCAGAATTCATGTTGGCAAAACTAAGTATTAATGTAGGTGTTTACTGGGCTTGCGCAATAATTGGTCCAGGATATGTAGCAATGAAATTCTGGTGCACAGGTGCTGTTCCACCTGGTGTTCTCAGCTGTAACTCAAAGGTGTTATTTAAAAGGAGCCTTGTCATCATATCCAGTGAAACAGGTTTCAAACATTTATGTCTAATTTCAGAAAACATGCCCAAGACTACGGCTGTAGTGGAATGCACTGAGGCACAAGACATTACAAGCTCAGAGGGCAGCACTGGTGGGTATTAGCGTTTCTGAGACTGATAACTTGCAAAGGATTGTAAACATGTTGACAATGACATTTGTAATCAGTAAGGACAAGTCACACCGCACTGATAGATTTTGAAACACTTTGTTGGGTTTTGTCGGATCAGTGTGTTCGGCCTCTGGTGTTGGTTGGCACCTGTTTGAGTTGTGACATGCAGCACTGTAATTCTGGTGATTTTTTTTTCCATGTTGGTCGTGTCCGTCAGTGCATTGTGAATTGGCCTTGACAGTCAGATATTGAGTAGTTTAGCCTAGTGCACAGCTGCTGATTTTTTTTTAAGCGGCAACCTGTCTGTAGTTTTATGAGCTTTAAAATATAAATGTTCTAATTAACCAAATTAAACATCTTTTTGAAATATGTCTTTCTTTCTAGCTCCTCAATCATGCTGTTGTCTTGAGTTGAAGCAAAAGGTTTGGAAAGCTGCAATTACTTTTTTTTTAGGTTATGCATAGTTTTACTTAATATTTAAATGGCTTATTCTATTGATTTATTTAATTATTTTTCCCTCTTCAGGTTGACCATATTGAGAAATTGATTCTGCTCCTCGTCAAACAAGCTGGTGGAACCAAATAGTGACTTAAGATCTTCATTGTCTAGTAGCTTTTATCTTTAGAGAAGTGTGAAAATATTTTATTTTTGTTTTATTGAACTAATATTGTTGCTATTGTTTTATAGCCTATATAATGTTTGTGATTTTATTTAAGCCAAGAGAGAATGTAACTAATCGTGAATAATGCAGCATTGTCATTCAGTTTTCCAGTTCCACATTGTCAGTTTTGTTTTTCTATGGCCAGTTTTGTTCGTTTGTGTGTGCCAGTTTGATTAAAAAAGTATTTAAGTTTGTTTGGAGCCATTTGTTTTTTTCCGTCTCCTTTATAGAGTATGTACCAACTGTTTTTAATTAGTTTTGTGAGCCTTTTAAGTGGGTTTGTCTTTGTAAAAACTTTCTCACAAAGATTTATTGTTATTTTTCACATCTAAACTAGACTTTTTTTTCTGTGGCACATAACATGTTAATGAGACATAAAGCCTCTGTCACATTTCACTTCACTGAGAAACACGCTATACGGGAATGAAAGTCTCATGTCACTCAAAAGAAAGATGTACTGGTTTGAAACATGAGAATTTTCATTGTGGGATGAACAATTCGTCAATTCCTTACTTAATCCTTTTTTTTTTTTTTTGAGAATGACATGAAAAAAGGTAGCACTTTTAATAACTTTGTCTCAGGGGTATTTTTGGTCTTGGTTTGATGAGAGGTTTAGAGTAATTTGAATTGAGCATGAAGTCAGTGCGGAAGTAGAAGAGCAGAGCACCCTCTGTTCAACACGACATGAACTGGAGAAACTGACACTTCAGTACCTGCGGGACAACAGGACGGAGAGGTGAGACTCATTGTGAATAAGAACTATTACGAGATTTTAACGTGGCTAATTTTAAATAGAAATGTTTGAAGTTGTCGTTTAGCTGAAGTTATACGAAATTAAACTCAAAATGGTCGGTGATGCGGTGCTAGAACTTGAACCTTGACTGGAGTAATTTCAAGGTCTTGCTCTTTCTCAAGAATATCTTCATGGATAGTAGTGTCAATAAAATTGTTTAACATCGTAATTTTGTTACATGCTTGGACAATATATTGAACATTTGTTGGCTTAATTTTATCTTCACTAAATCGTCCTCGTTACCAAAATGAAAACACAGAATATGTTACGTTACAACTTAATACTTAATATGTTAAGTTACAACAAATATATTTATTTCTTCTAGGAAACAACATTGTGCGGAATGGAATGAATGAAATGTTTTATTTAAAAAAAATTTGGGAAAGTGAACTCATTTTGCAGAATACAAACAGGCATTTAATTAGATTTATACTAACTTCCGCATTAAAGAATGTAACAGGCTAATTTTATTAAGTTTATTACAAAATTACGTTCATTATTATCAAGCAAATGCTAAATAGATAGAGTTAACAATGATTAATGCAAAATTAACTGCAATTCTGTAGCGGCTGCATGCGTGACGTCACTGCACAGGACGATACGAAGCAATCTCAAAATAACTAAGAGAATTGATAATTCTAAATGTCTTAAAGTGAAGTTTGCTCATAATTTCCAATGAAAATGGATTGTCACAAATGAGTTTTAATAAGTGAGCCTTAAATAAGGACCTTATTATCAGGCATTTGAGTGCTGTGTCCTTTCATCCTCAGCCTCTCTTCTCATTTACTGTCACTCGTCTGATTACAGGAGAGTCCAGTGCACTGAGCTCAAGTCATTTCCTCCCAGTGGGATCAAGCAGCTGCACACACCTGTCCCGTGTGTCTCTCGTCCACTTACAAGCGTAAGCTCTGCAGTTAAATCAATATCTTTAGTATGTTTAACAATATCATACAACTGTATGAAAGCTGATGTAGTTTCCAACTTTTATTTATTTAATGTTTTATTTGAATTGGGACAGAGACAATAAACATAGATAAAACTGACACCATCCAATGCATGATAGTGCTTGTAGCTAAAGCTAATTTGCTACACCATAGAAGGACTTTTATAAATTACAGTTACAACAGCAAGCAATGAAAGGGGAGAAAGAAAGAAAATTAAAGATTAGTACAAATTTGTTGTTGCTGAATATGTTTTTTTTTTTTTTTTTTTTTAATTATTAAACCTTGCAGCAAATTTTAAATAAATGGTTATCTGAGAGGACAGTCTGAGCAAAATATGTTTTACAACATTAAATGTTGTAAAAAGTGCATTAAAATTATTGCTGGCTTTTGTATTTTAGCATGGAGGTCCCCCGGGGTGAGGCTGATCATATTTTTTGGGGTTTGTGCATCTAAAAGATCAGGTTAGGAATTGTTCATTGATAAAGTAGGAAATAATTAAAGTGAAAGCTTAGACCAGTGAGGAATGTATGAAATTGGGAATAAAGAGGAATTGGGGGAGCAGATCCTCAATGATCTGGCCCTAGACGGCTCCACTTGTTACACAGACCGAGACGGGTTGTTAGTCAAGGTTATCGTATGGCAGGATTGTGAGGTGCTCTTAGAATCTAGATGATTATCATCCTCAAAGAAGGTTTTCTGAAATGGCACCTGAACAAGTGCTGTCTTCTTCCTGCTGTTCATTCATGAGTAGGAAATGCACCTTATCAGGGTAAGATTTTATCAGATTCCCTTCAACGACTGTAGACCGAAAATTTCTGAAGTCTCAGAAAGGGTGCTGTGTGGCTGGATTGTCCAAAAGTCTTTCTCTCAGTTTGCTGGATTTGGTTCTTTACAGAATAGATTCTATCTTTAAGAATGTCAGGTGGCTACGTTTCCTCTCGAGTGGTGCTCTGTGGGTATCTTCAGAAGTCCAATCGTGAGAGACGATGAAAGAGTGACTTCACGGGTCCAAACTGGCTCAACAGTCACTTTATTTCATTCCAAAACTGATAACCACTCTGCCTTTAAACTGCTCTTAACACCTGGAGCCTGACCAATCGGATACAACAGTGCAGACATAAACATTTTGCTTCTGCTCTTTAAATGTCTCTTAAACACATTTGAAGGAAAGATTCTTCTGAATGCACACCAGTATGATTGTCATCTTGGATGAAGATCTGACTACCGGTATATAGACTTGAAATATACTGTTATCTGATTTTTTTTCTTCTTCTCAACCACAAAGACTACGTTTGGGAAGGTTTGTAAAATTGAATCAGCTGTAATGTGTGAGGGTAGGTGTCTTTAAGTGTGTGTTATGGATGTCCTTACAAATGTAAGATGACAATGTTTTTGTGAGAAGTTTCTTATGCTCACCAAGGCTGCATTTATTCGGTCAAAATAAAAAATATTATTTAAAATAACCATCTATTCGAATATGTTTTAAAATGTATTTAATTTTTGTGACGGCAAAGCTGAATTTTCAGCATCAATACTCCAGTCTTCAGTGTCACATGATCCTTCAGAAATCAGTCTAATAATGCTGTTTCGTGCTCAAGAAAATGTATTATTTTTTAAGAATTTTGAATATAGTTGTGCAGTTTAATATTTTTATGGAAATCATAATGTATTTTTTCAGGGTTATTTGATTAATAGAACGTTCAAAAGAACAGCATTTATTTGCATAAATATTGCGTAATTTGGCCAATTTAATGTGTCCTTGCTGAACAACAGTTAAATGAAACAATGTCATCCTGTGGTTAATGCATAATGCATTTAGAAATAAGTAGCTAATTCTAGTAGTCTGAACATGAGCCAGTTCTTGTATTTCCCAGTGTTGGTTTTGGATGTGTGTTGGCTTGACTTTGATTGCAGAGCAGAACGGGTAGGCGTTGAGATTAAATCCAGTGACTCGTGGCGGTGAATAATTCCCCTGTCTGGTGCAGCCAGCTGGCATTTGTCAACATGTTTAATTTAATAATAAAGTTGGGCTCTTAAAGATGTGAACTTTGACCTTAAGCTCTGGGAATGTGGCACAGGAGTATTTTGCGGCTGCAGGGGGACTTCATCTGAGATGAACAGTATCATTCTGTTTTCTCCACACATCACTGGGCTGTCCCTCCTCTTTTCTCAAAACACAGACGGGTAAATGATTAGTCTGATGTGACGACAGTTTGACTGCTGGCTCAGACTTGAGCTTGCCTGTGATCAGGGGGACGACTAGGAACATTGTTTGGGGCCCACTAATGCCTCCTCATTGGGCTCAGGGGAGAGTTGGCCCACCCATATGAATTTTACCATGGGTCCTTTGAATTGTAGTGCAGGGCTTGACTGCTGTCAGTCATTAATGATGCATAAGGGTACAGACTCTCTTTGCAGACTTCATGCTACCCGAGTCCCTCTGCCATTAGTTGGTTGGGTTTGATCACAAACTAGCCCTCAGACAGCCTGGATCTTTCCCATTCCTCGTTCCTAGCTTGTCCAACCAGTGGGGGTCCATACAAAGTAACCTCAAGCCCACCATCTCATGAGTGAAATTCCAAGATATCGTTCTCTCCCGATTTTGTTTTCCCAGATAGTCTCTCTCACTGCTGCTTTTTCTTTGTTAGAATTCTCAAAGCCATGTTTTTTTTAGCCACAGTTACTCAGTAGTTGGCCTCTTCAAAGACTTCCTGCTAGACTTTTTAACTTTTTATTCTTTTTATTCACATTTCAGGGCTGAATGCAATATGTCCTCTAGAAGTCGGCTGCATCTCCTTCTCTTTCTCCTGTTTGGCCAAGGTAAGAGAAAGTGACTAAGCACTTTATTTATTTATTTATTTTTTAGAGATTTAAATACTGTTTGTTGATTTTTAGATGCAAATCTTTCATTGTGCTTTAGAAATGTGTTGTTTGTAACTCAGTATCTGAAAAGAATAATTCATTACAGCCCTCAAGGAATTTCAGCCAGATGTTTATTTTCTCAACAAGTGCGTTAACTTTTACATCATTTGCCAAGAGATCCAAATCTGTTCAAAATATTTACTTTACATATTTGTTATTCTTTATTGGCTGTCCTGCTGATTTGTTGGAGTGTCGAGTTCTGAATTGAGATATCTTACTGTGTTCCTGAAATATTTTCCCATTTTACGTTCCTGAACATATGCCATAAATCTGAGGAGGGATTTAGACTAGTCCTTCAGACCGCTCAAATCAGGCGATAAAATGTCTCTTGGTTCCACAGCCTGTCAGAAGGGATCACCCCAGGGTTTGAGGGGAGATTCATTGTAACCTAGTACAAGTTGACTTGTTCAGAGCCATACATCATTGATGCTGGTCCTCTATTATATGAAAATAACTAGCTCTGACATCCCCTTTCTAGGATTACCAATCCTTTCTTCTTTAGATGTAAAAATGCATAATAGTAGCCTAACATATTCAAACAAAATCATTAAATGGGTCATGAACTGGCTATTACATTTTTTTATATTGTTGTCTGAGGTCAACTTATGAGGTTCGCTTGGTTTTTACATAAAAAACATCAGAAAGAATAATTAATGGGCTATTTTCTACCCTAGTTTTGAGCTTAGCTCTAAAATGCTCGGTTTTTATGGGCGTCTCGCATTGAAGACTTGAAAGTAAACGCCCACTGCTGTGAGTGGATAACAGCTTTGCATATTATAATGAGTTTAACTCTCGATCTGGTTTGTTATCACGAGGTAGGCATCTATGTTATTTACTATGCGTGTAACGCGCAAATCGGTGGGCGGGGCTGAACCGGCCGTGTTGAAGCAGGCATTGATCTTCTTTTGCGGGGGTGGTGTTTTATCCTCTTTGACGTCATAGTTTCCCACTTTGAAAAACGAGTCGTTTTCTGAGGCTGGTGTCAATAAAAGCTTTATTTTATAAATACATAAAATGTAGGTGTTAAATTACTTTGGCTACTATTTTCATAAAGTTTTTACATTTATTTGCAAAGGTTCTGAGGTATCGGTTTGCTCTTTTGGAGTTCTTGTGAGAATCCAGTGATTCTGAATGACACATCGGTATTTATCTTCACTGTCGGTGGAATTAAACCATTAACATTCTGACGCACCCCAACATCTCATCTACTCGGGGCATCCTGCAGGTTTCTTAGGCCGAGGTCTGTTTCCATGGCGATGTGCTGAGACAGCCCTCATCACGATGGCATGAGTGTTAGGGGACAAAAGCACATGATTAAAGTGTGTGATTCTCAAGCGCACTCCACTCCACAGGAGCGTTGCACAGGGTCTTCACTGCCCTGGGCTGTTCTCATGGCCCCTGCCTCTCAATCATTGATTGTATGCATGAGAGAGCATGCTCTGAACCCTGCTCACTCGAGCGGGAAACATAGGCTAGGACAGCCTGACCGTTCTCTTCACGTCCAGTGGGCGTTGCTGGAATGCCGATCGTTCTAAATTATTCCTCTCTGAAAGATGTTTTGGGTGTTCCATACGGAGCTGTGTCTTGGGGTCAGATCAGCTATCTAGGAGTCGTGCTCAAATGACTCATTTGTGCAACCTGTTGTTGACTTTGACAGTGCCTGAGGGAGTACCTTGGTCAGTAACACTAAATACATGTCTAAGTCACATTACACCTGAAATATTTTTTATGACCATTGAGATTTTTTGCATTATGATCAAGACTATAGAGACATCAGAGGTATGAAGAGGTATCAGAAGCCCGAAGAGTAATTCGCCAAGATTTTCCTATGGGTTTTTATATATTTTTTTCTTCAATTCATGAGTAAAATAAGGTCTGTGGAAAACATAACTTGATGATACTCATACTTTACAAACACATACTGAAAACGCGAATTTCGAAACAGTTATGTTTTTATTTTTGAAAACGTATGTTTCTTATAATAAGTAACTGGAAAAGACAGTTGGGGTGTGCAGTGTATGTTGTAGAACATAACGTTAAAGTATCATTAAGTTATGTTTACCACAGGCAATGTTTACGATCATGATGTATTAAAAACTAATTTAAGTAATATATCATAATATTTTTCCCTGTTACAGTGATGGCACTTTTTTTCTGTTAGATTTACAAGGTTTGGTGGTGGTGCTTAATTGTTTTAAAATAGCTTTAACAATCCTAAAAATAGGTTGTTTTTAAAGGAGGAAGGAAACTTTTGCTGATAATTTACTCACCCCAATGTCATCCAAGATATCCATGTCATTCTTTCTTCAGTCGAAAAGAAATTAAGGTTTTTGATGAAAACATTCCAGGATTTTCTACATATAATGGACTTCAATGGGAACCAAACGGTTCAAGGTCCAAAAGACAGTTTCAGTGCAAACTGTTTAAAGGGCTTTAAGCGATTCCAGACGATGAATAAGGGTCTTATCAAGTGAAACAATGACTCATTTAAAAAAAAAAAAAGTTTAAGTTTTATAAGCTCAAATGGTCGCCTTACTCTGTTCTGTGATGCGCGTTCATGACTCTCCTGTTCAAACTCGTTCATCAAAATGAACAAATAATTTTCTTGACATTTGGTTCATTCAACTAATCAGCCTAATCCTTGATAAGACCCTTATTCATCGTCTGGAATCGTTTAAAGCCCTTTGAACAATCTGCAGTTTGTACTGAAACTGTCTTTTGGACCTTGAACCGTTTGGTTCCCATTGAAGTCCATTATATGGAGAAAAATCCTGGAATGTTTTCATCAAAAACCTTTTCTTTTCGACTGAAGAAAGAAAAACATGGACATCTTGGATGACATGGGGGTGAGTAAATTATTAGCAAAGGTTTTTTTTTTAAAAAAAAAAGTGAACTACTCCTTTAAACTATATCATCTTTCTTTTAATTTTTAGGTGAAATATGACCCTTTTGTTATTAGTTTACAAGCTTTCATTTAAAAATTATATTTCTATATTTAAAATGGAACATTTGAAATTGAAATTTTATGCTTATTAACTGCTAACTACAGTATCTCTTTCTTTATAGTTTGGTCAATTTTCTCTGTACAGGAGATGCAAACAGATCTTGAAACCATTATGAAAATCAACGCTGCTGGAGAAAGTGAGTGTTGAATTTTTCTTTCCCAGTCAGAAAATCAGATGCACTCATATTGCAGAGTACCTGTTTAAAAAAAGAATTTATGTCTGTATAAAGAACCACTGATCTAATGCCAATGTGTCTCCATATAAATGTGCAAGGGAGTCAAAAACCTGTGTTTACTTGTAAAGAGAAGGTTTAGTTTCATATTAAAAGTTTCAGTGAATGACTCCACATAGACACAGAAAGCCTGTGAGAGTTTGTGTATTTACTTAGCCATAGTTTAGGGCCAAAATTGCCCCCAGAAGTTAGCTAAATCCTGTCTTTAGAAATTATAAGTAGCATAAAAACAATGCAAGTCTGTGCTATGTGTGCACATTTCTATAGCTAGGTAAATGTGTTTGTGTGCTGGTGCAGACAGCGGCATGCCGTCTCCGTCTAATCACCTTCTTCATGACAGACGGCGGGTTCTAACATGACAGCTACATGGATTATAATTTAGCCGGTTGACTAGCACAAACTTGCTGTAATGTGTTTGTGAGTATTTATCTCTGCTAGAACATGCCAGAGGTGACCTTTGAGCTCCTTAAAAGTGTCAAATATAGGCTAGTGTTTATGTGAACGTGTAAGTGTTGCTGTTTTGCATCACCGCTGTGTTTTTTTTTTAATGTGCAGTTGGGTTAATCAGTCTTGACTTTTTGCGCACTAATTCATTAGTGACCGTTGACTAGCTTAATGGTAAGCGTTGTGTTTTCTTCTGTGTGTGGTCAGTGATGCAGTGCTCTGCAGCAGTGGATATTCTCTTTGTGATGGACAGCTCCTACAGCGTTGGGAAAGGAGGATTCGAACGATCCCGGCACTACATGTTGAAGCTGTCTGAGGCTCTTGATGTCAGCCCAGACAAGGTCAGATTTGCATAGAAATCAATGTCTGATTAAAAGTAACACCCAAAAGTAAATGTCGTTTCATTTACAATGCAGCTCTTGACATAATGAAAGTTTATTGTGATCAATAAATGAAAAATTGTGATCAATAAGTTTATTGTGATTGTGATGTATTCAAGTAACCGTGCTGTAACCAACTGTGACAAGCAAGATTATTAGTGAATAATGACTGATTATAGTGAACAGTTTGTCTTTTTTTGTCACAAAGACATAATTTGGCTTCAGAAGATGTAAAGGAATATAGCATACAAGTCAAATAAACTATCTTTATGGTGCTTATTGTGTTTTGATATATGGCAGCCATTGTCGCTACAAAAAATATCAGAATACAGGATTGGAACGACGTGACATGAAAGCTTGTTTCCACGACGGAAAAGAAAAAATTAAAAAGTTAATTGCAACTTTTATCTCACAATTATGACCTTTTTTCCTTAGCAGTTGCGAGTTTATATCTCACAATATCAGAATTAAAAGATTTAAACTGAAAAGTCAATGGTGAGCTAACTTATTTCTCAAAATTGCACGTTTTTATCTCACAATTATGAGATATATATAAGAAATTAACTCGCAATTGTGAGATATAAAGTAAGAGTTGTGATCATATGAACTCATGAAAAAAAATAAGTCAGAATTGTGAGATATGAACATGCATTTGTGAGGAAAAAAAAGTCTGTAATATTCACTTTTTTTTCCATACGGAAACAAGCTTTCTTAACATTAGGGTAATGACTGAACGTCATTATTGGGTAAACTGTTCTTTTAATTCTTGAATGCAGTCTAATTGTGCCATTATGTTAAATAATTGTTAGTTTCCTTTTCATGTTTATGTTGTTTAAACTGCATTCTCTGTTTTGGGCAGGTGAAAGTTGGCGTGGTTCAGTTTGGTTCCACGCCCAAACTGGAAATCAGTCTAGACTCATACAAGAGCAAGGAGGAGCTGAAGAAAAAGATGAAGAAAATCCACTATAGGTACAGAGATTAGTGTTATTGTGTGTCTATCAGGGCTCAGCACTTCCTGTGTGGAGGATGAGAAATATCTCACTCCATTTTACATCTTTGAAACGTTGTCGACACAGCCATGGGGGTCTTGTGTTTACAATACACTCTCAACATGTGTGTGCATGTGTGTCGGAGTGCGCTGTGTAATGATGGATGACTTTATGAGGTTGAATTAATGTTTTTTGTAGTGAAGGGTTCTGTAATGACTAGTAGCTGAATTACTGTACACTCTGAGCACACAGCTGGCCTAAACCTTATCACCCAGTCAGGACATACCACATCTCCCTAGACAAGCTGTGAAATTACCGTTTCAGATTCCCACTCCATGAAAATGTCACCACTCGTCTGTCTAGCTGAACAACTGTGGGCAAAGATGATGGAGAGAAGCCCAGCTGTGCACATGCCTGTGTCTCCACTGACATTAGTCAATATCCCTGAAGGATGGAGGAGATCATGTATTTCAGCGCTGTATAAAGAAGCATTGTCAATAGTTGACTTATAAAATATAGCTGTTATGCCATTGTTTAAAAAGTTACTTGTGAAACTGTATTTTATATATATAATATATATATAATCATTCTTATATTGTGATTTGGTTGCAATTCCTACATCACTTTCTTAATCAACTGGCCATTTACTCCAATTTATGTATCAAGTGTTCATTTATGAAGTACTGAAAATGTACAGTTTTAACACTGGAAAGAAGACAGATCAACCCAAAGATGAAGATGTAGCCTGTGTGAAGCTGAGAGTGCTGTATCTGGTTTAGATTTCATCATGCAGGGTGCTTTAAGGACACAGTGGACTGAAGGGAACTAAAGGCTTCTGTGTTATCCTAAGACTTCTGAGGGGCCGCTGTAGTTCAATTAATGAGATTAGAGCAGAGGCAGTGAAGGAAGACTCAAAGAAAAACCAGACTGTGCCACTCAGAAACCAAGCAACACGGCTGATAATAAAGTCTGGAATATCACGTCACAGTAGTAATTTTGACATTCTAAACTCTCAGTTTTATGTCTTAATGTGAAATGTTTATAGTAACTCTTTCTCTCCTTTAGAGGTGGAAGCACACAGACAGGTCTGGCTCTGAAGTTCGTTCTGAGGAAGGGGTTTTCCGGCGGACGCAATTCCACAGTGCAACGCATCGTGATCCTCTTATCTGACGGAAAGTCCCAGGGGGCAGTGCAGCTGGCTGCCTCGGAGCTCAAGCTGTCTGGAGTGATTCTGTTTGCCGTGGGGATCCGTTACCCAAGGTAACACACAACATTTCCGCTGGCTTCAATCACGGAATAAAACCTTCACATCTCTAATTACCCGCTTCAACAGAACCACTGGTTCCATGCCCAGGTAATATTCCAACCCCCCATTAAAAAAAAAAGAAATACCAAAAAGCCTATTTTTAGGACCAAGAAGATATTTTTCAATTGTGACATTATTTTCATGACATTTAAGTATCTTCTCACCATATTTAAATTACTCAAATAAGAATCAATATAAAAATATAAAAATCACAAAAAAAATGGTTATGTATTATGGACTTTTCATGAAAATAATGTCACAAAAAACAGTCTTTTTTATATATTTTTTATTTGGGTAAAATATTTTATCACTTTATATTTATTTTTGTGTCCTTAATAATAGTAATAATACACTCCGTAATACACTCTGTCAGCAACATTGTACAGTATTCCATCAGAAAGTAATGTGTAATATACTTTATATATACCATGGCGCTGAGAGATTACCATATTGATGTACCGTAGTATTTTCCTATGCATGGCACTTTAAGGTACGGTGAAGAATGCTATAGGAATTAAAACATTTTTTTAAAGAAATTTCATAAAATGAAAAAGTGATTGTTTTGAAACATTTTTCAGGGACAGGTGTGCTCATATTTGAAATGTGTTCATCTCTATTAGTCAGTGAACTGATGTGCTGCCAGCTCTGACACACTGACAGGTGTGTGTTATTTCACACTAAAAGGCTGCTGAAAGCCTGGATGTGTGGTGTCACTGTTGGTTAGGCTGCTGATAGTGTAATTCCTCTGCTCTCTTTACTTTGAGGCTTTATGGCAGCTTCCAACAGGTGCAGGAAGAGAGAATATTAGTGGATAAACTCACCTTAACTGGCATTTATAACAGCTGGGAGTCTATCAGTGTTGAGTTTGTGTGGATTACTGGGATGTTTGGATGAATGAAACCCCTCAGAGCTCTTGCAGCACCATATGCTCTGTCTGCTCAAAATATATCGGCAGAATTTTATTTCACCATGTGTAATGTAAATCTGGACTTGACTGTGAAATACGCTACTGTTTAAAAGTTCCTCGGCTGAGGTCATCAAGATTTTTTTTTATTTATAAAAATACTTTTATTCAGCAAGTAGGTAATGAAAAGTGACAGTAAATACCTTTATTATGTTACAAATGATTTATATTTAAAATAAACGCTGTTCGTTTGAGCTTTCTATTCTCTCAAAGAATCCTGAAAAACAACATTGATAATACTATGAAAGGTTTTTGAGCACCAAATCAGCATATTAGAAGAACTTCTGAAGGATCATGTGACGCTGAAGACTGGAGTAAACACATTCAAATTGAAAATTTATTTTAAATTGTAATAATATTTCACAATATTTTTTGATCAAATAAATACAGTGAGAGCATAAGACACTTCTTTCCACAACATAAAAAATTATATTTTTTATATATCATGTACGTATAATGTCCCTACTGCCTGGCAGATACCGGTATTAATAAAAAAGGCAGAAAAAAAAGTTCCATTAGGCGAATGTTTATCTCTTTGTTGTTTAGAGCTTTAAAGAAAATTGTCTTTCTCTTGTAAGGTGGGAAGAGCTCCATGAACTTGCGAGCAGCCCATCGGATGCTCATGTGTTCTTCGCGGAGCACTTCAGTGATGCTGTTAATGGAATATTCACCAGCCTCACCACCTCCTCCGTCTGCACTGCCGTTCCTTCAGGTAAAAAAAACTCACCTGTGACTCAATCAACAGCGCCTTTATGAACAGCAAGTGATGTTTCCTGCACTGTGATATCTGCAGGCTGTAAGGTGGAGTCTTACCCATGTGTGCAGAAAACCATGGAGACGGTAAAAGAGCTTCAAGGAAACTTCATGTGCTGGAAAGGGTCCAAGGGATACTCACCATACACATCCCTCTGCCCTCATTACAGGTAAATGACATGGAATGAACAAAACGCATGGATCTTGAGATGCTTTTGGCTATTATAAAGTCTAAAAAACACTTTATTCATTCATAGCTATGGCGAGTCAAAATGACCTTAATGTACTCTCTGTCTCACCATTATACAGTCAAAGAGATGCCTCAGGTCTGTGTTTGTATTGTATCATATTGTGTGTGTTTTTGTCCTTTTGAAGCATCGCAGTCTCACTGAAATTTCATAGCCTGAGGTGAAACATAAAGCAGATCATTAACAGAAATGTATGGAACGAAACTGGTTGTCGAAACCTTGACAATATATATATATATATACAGTATATTATAAATCAGATGCAATTAGTTGATTTGTCAGCACTAATACATAATATAAACATAATAAGGTGTATATATACTGTATATATAAAATAATTATGATTATTATTAACCATTTTGAGGTTTCGTGGACTGAGGTGAAACATAAAGGAGTTCATTAACAGAAATGTGAAACTGGTTTCACATTGTTTTACAGAAACTTTGACCCAAAAATAATATAGCATTATTACTATTAATTTAAGCTCAAATAAACACGGATAATAAATAAATAATAATAATATATTTTATTATTATTAATTTTGAGTGAAACATAAAGGAGTGAAAGTGATGTGTGGAGTGAAAGTGGATTGTTTTACAGGTATAACAAAGTTTACAGGCAGCACCCCGTTGTCTGTCACCGAACTGTCTGTGCAGGTAAGACCCAAGAATAAGACTACTTAATAATGAATATTTATATCCATAATCATCTGAATTTGATTCATAGAAATGATTCTCTCTCCCTTCAGAACCATGTGACTCTCAGCCCTGTCAGAACGGGGGGACGTGTATATCTGAGGGACTGGATAAATACCGCTGCGAGTGTCCCACAGGCTACGGCAGTGACCCCGATTGTGGTGAGTTCACATTCATGTGCCTCTCTTCCCACACTCCTTAGTGAGTAAAGGGCTGTGCCTGTCTCACTGTGTGTATTTTGTTTTGGTCGGTTTGGGTGGATTGTCTGCATGTGTGGGAGTTGTCACAAACAGCTCATGGTTTCACGTTACAGTGGGGGTCAGCTTTCGGGCTAGGTCATTACTGAAATATACCTTGGAGGTCTTATGTTCTTCAGATAAAAGAGATGCTCTAATTATGAGCTAATAATATCACTCTGTTTCCATCTAAATGTGTTGCCTTGTGACATGAAATGCAACCAGCAAATTTATCGTTGGCATTATTGAAATGCATACAATATTGCCAAAGAATCAATGTACACAACAAAAACAGGCTGCTTCCCTGCAGGCGAGGGTGCTTTCGGTATAATTAGGGCCCGGCAGTGTCCGGTTTTATCATTAATTGTTACTGTTCACAACAACATTCACATATATATAACCCGCTTTTTGCCGGTTATATTTTCACGTTATAAACCCGCTTAGGCCGGTGGTGTTGTCATATTCTAATGACCTTGACAGTGTTGGGGTTTATGGGTATGATATGTTGTGATTACTGAAGCATTCTCCTAGACCTGACGGGGTCTGGTCTGGTATATACATAATTATGTGGGTTATGGCTTGTTCTGTATGCTCAAGGATCCTGATTTTCAGTGGCAACCAGTTACTTGGTGCAGTGTTTTACATAGCATTCCCACTGCGTATAGCTACGCAATATGAAGTGACCATTCGAAAGAGAACTTTTTGGTTACTCACGTAACCTCTGAGTTAGGGAACGAAGTATTGCGTAGCCGGTCACACTGTTTTAACTGGATAGTTGTCGCTTCAGTCGTATAAACCTGCTATAATGGCGAATTCAGGGACTTGATGGGCTCATTGGTCGCACATCGAAGAAAAGGAGTTTTCCCACTGCGTATACAGTAGCTAAGCAATACTTCGTTCCCTAACTCAGGGAACTGAGGTTACGTGAGTAACCAAGTAGTTCTCTGATGGCTCTTGGGTAAAAACTGTTCTCAAAACTATTAGTCTGTGATGCAATAGACCTGAAAACCTAACAGAGGGCAACTGGACAAACAGAAGATGTTGATGATGTTTATGTTAGCTGCTCTACTCAGACAACGAGAGCTGAATAAATGTTTTAGTGAGGGTTTTCTACACTGTAAAAAATATTTTCAAGATTTGTTATCACAGCATATTTTCTTTTGTCAAATCAACTTTATAATAATTTATTTAGTTGAGATAACTTATTATTTTGAGTTTCTGATGATTAAATTAATCTCCTTCATTGTATTAACTCACTTTTTCCAGCTCAATCAACTT
This sequence comes from Pimephales promelas, assembly GCF_988280905.1. Classification (NCBI taxonomy): domain Eukaryota; kingdom Metazoa; phylum Chordata; class Actinopteri; order Cypriniformes; family Leuciscidae; genus Pimephales; species Pimephales promelas. Next base: position 24,097,306 of record NC_142785.1, on the reverse strand, counting down.
AAAATTTTAAGGCAACCCAGGTTACTTACTTTTTTAAGTTAAACCAACAATATTTTTGTTTACAGTGCAGTAATCACAACATTTTTTCTTTTGTCAAATCAACTTAAATTATTTATTTAGTTCAGATAACATATAATTTTGAGTTTCTGATGATTAAATCATTCTCCTTCATTGTATTAACTCACTTTTTCCAGTTCAATGAACTTAAAATTTTAAGGCAACCAGGTTACTTACTTTTTTAAGTTAAACCATCAATATTTTTTTACAGTGTAGATGGGGCTGGTATAGTTTCCTAAATAAGATTCCAAGAATCTGTCATCAGCCTCCATGAGTTCCATTGTAACACTGACATAGAATCCTCCGGCCAATCAGAACATGATGACAAGCGCAACCTCCTGCTGTCAGTCAGTGTGAATGACATCACAGGCAGGGGTTAGATCAAATGACCCCACTTAACCTGCAGATTGAAAGATGGATCTTTTTGTTTGTTTATGCTCTCCTTAAATGCATTTTTGTACGTGTTAATGGGTAAAGAAGAGCCTCACATGAGCCTAACTAAAGTCTAAAATAAACACAAGATAATTCAGAAGTGGAATGTTAAGCATGTTCTTTAATCTGAAAATGTAATCTTAAAGTGTCAATCAAAGCGGCTCTTAACCGTCTCTCTTTTTCCAGCTCCAGTTCTGAGTTTCGACTGCTCCCTGGATGTGCTCTTCCTGGTCGAGGGCTCCTCTTCTCTTACACTAGAGGGTTTCTTGCGCTTCAAGTCTTTCTTAAAGCATTTCATGCAGGCTGTACTGAGCTCTGACACCCCTGTAAGGATGGGGTTGGCCCAGTATAGCAGCGACGTGAAAATCGAAGCCAAAATTGGGGAGCACCGAGACCCGGCGAAGCTGATCCAGGCCGTCGAGCGCATGCAGTACCGTGGTGGCCAGGCCAAGGCTGGAAATGCTCTTCGCTACATCACACGCAATGGCTTCCAGAGCGCACCCGTGTTTGCCGATGTTCAGGACGACCTGCCGCGAGTGGTAGTGCTGCTCACGGGGACGCCCTCGGCGGACCCTGTGGTGGAGCCAGCGAAGTATGCACGGGACAGGGAGATCTTCATCATCGGTGTAGCACCAGAAGGGATGAGGGCTGAAATAAACAACATAACAGGAAACCCCCAGCGCACCATCACATACCAGTCACCCGACAGATTGACCTCTAAGATCCCAGAACTGAGAGCCAAAATTTGCAGTGTCGACACCCAGGGTACAGATCTGAACCATTCTTCATTGACACAACTGTAAAGTCCACACGTAGATCGTTGCACCTCAAGGAATAGTTCACCTCTAATAATAGTCAGTCATTATTTCCTTACATTAGTGGACTCTTTTCACAGACTGTGATGATGTGTTTCCAAAGTTATGAAAATTGCGTCTTTTTTTCTATTTCCTCAGCACTAACGAAGATAAAAATGTGAATGGTTATGATAATTCTTCAGTCTTAATCAAAATATACTCCTGACAAAAATTACAAAATAAACATAAACCCTAACAAGATATCAACAATACACTTCCAGAGTCCAAGAATAATCTAAAAAGAGTATGATTGTTTATAATTCATTCATAATCAGTAATGTCTCTCTAGATTGACCTGCTTGAACACTAAATTTAGTAATTGGGAGAACGCAATGGTTTTGTGAGTGAAAGCAATATATATATATATATATATTGCTTTATATATATATATATATATATATATAATTATTATTATATATTATATATATAAAGCAATATATATATATATATATATATATATATATTGCTTTCACTCACAAAACCATTGCGTTCTCACAATAACTAAATTTAGTGTTATGTATTAAATTTAATTATATATTATTATTTTATATATATATATATATATATTTTTTTTTTTATTTGTTTATTTTTTTTACTGTTATACTAATGCCTTTTGTCTTTGTTAGGCTGTCTGGGTCAAGCTTTGGACCTTGTTTTTGTGCTGGACGCCTCCAGTGCTGTAGGCAAGGACAATTTCGTCCACTTTCAAGACTTTGTTCGGAGCACCTCAGTGCAGTTTGACATCAATCGAGATGTGGCTCAGGTGGGACTGGTGGTTTATGGTAGGCGGCCCGTCACGGTCTTTGACCTGGACAAGTACGACTCGGGCTCTGCTGTGCTGAGGGCAGTGGGAGACGCTGCTTTTCTGGGTGGGAAGGCCTCTACAGGTTCAGCCCTGCTCCATGTGCTCTCCCAAAGCCTGACAGTGGGGAAAGGAGCGCGTCCTGGAGTCAACAAGGCTGTGGTGGTGCTGACTAATGGGACAGGTGTGGAGGATGCAGTTGTGCCCGCCCAGAAGATCCGTGATAGTGGAGTGTCAGTGTTTGTGATTGGCATCGGGAGCTTACAGCAAGAGGTCCTCATCCGCATCGCCGGCTCTGAGGACCACATGATCTCTGTACCTTCATATGATGACCTGAAATACTCTGAGGATGTGCTGGTACAGATGGTGTGTGCAGGTACGACAGCACAAATATTCTCCTTTGGAAACATTTATTCATCTATGATGGATTTATATTCTACTGTTACTCGCTTTCTACAGACGTGAAGAAACCTGTTCATCTGTGCAGTCCCAACCCCTGTATGAATGATGGCGTTTGTGTGCTTCTCAATGGCAGCTATCGCTGTGAATGCCGTGGGTGGAAGGGTCCACACTGCGAAACACGTCAGTACCATTAACTACTAATTAGGCTTTTGTACTAGTAATGGATAGTCTCGTTTTCCTGTTGACAAGTATGTATTGTAGGTATTTTTTCACCCTATATTATTATTAATATTTTTAGTCACCTTATTTAGTTTTTTTTTTATTAAAACCTAAGTAAATACACACAATTAATATATATATATATATATATATATATATATATATAAATAACTTTCGAAAAAAACTTCTAAAACTTTAAGTTTATACCATATATATATATATATATATATACAGTATATAAATATAAAAATAGGTATATTTATTCAGTATATCATATATACACTATTTATTTTTCTTACCCCAACTGGGTATTTATATATATTTCCTTTAGAGTAAGAAAAATAATACCAAAATGTAAGACAAATAATTACAAATATGTAAGACAAAAATGTGATTAAGATTTAAGATTTTTTTGCAATGCAAATCTTGGTTATTTAACCCATCTTATAACAAATTAAAACGGATTCACACATCAGCTTATGTTGTCAGAATGTTTTATTCATTTTTCTGTGCCCGCTTGACGGTCATAATTTTGGTGTTTTCAGAATGGACGGTTGACAGGTTATATTTAGGTGTTCTGATTTATGTATTTTTGTGAACTTGTTTTTTTTTTCAGGAAGCAGAGATCCACCAAGCAGAGGAGATCTCCCTAAACCTGCAGGCCTGAGGCGCCGTCAGCACAAGAGTGAAAAAGAGCTGCTGCAGCGCTATAAGGAGCTCCGCAAGAGACATGTGTCCCGAACACAGCACAGATGAACAACGCACACTACACACACAAAGACCCAGCTCAGCAATGGGTTAACATTCATTCTACAATTCACTCTGGTGGTGAACACGCAATCCAGACGACACTCCACAGGTATCTATTTCATGAATTTTGTAAATGCGTTTAGTGCCTTAAAAATTAGGATTTTTTACATTTAGTTAATCTTAACTCTTTCCCTGCCATTAATGGAAATGTCCATCATTTATGACAATGTTTCTCCAATACAGTAGGGGATACTATTACACATCTTCTACGAGATTAAAGAATCAGGCAAAAAGAAGCAGAAACAAGTGATAAAATGTTTTTTGTTTTGTGGAGGCTGTTCATTGCATGCTCGGATATCCATACAACAAAATATTCTTGGGGCCATGAACATTTTGTGAAAATGATCAATTCTGGTGGTGGCTGGCAAATTTTCTTCTTTTTTTTTTTTAAATGCTGGCAGGGAAAGAGTTAAGAGGTTCTGATGCTGTTTGTGTTGATTATTCAGCACTGAAGACCTTTTATGAACATGTTTTCTGTCTGAGATTTGGACTTGCTTGTGATCTGTCATAATGAAAAATCCTTGTGTAACAGAAAGCCTCATGTTAGAGGCTTATGTTTTTGACCATATTTATTTTTTTTTACATATCATTAGTTACAGTGATGCGTTTGTCTATTGTAAAGCTATTAATTATTTTTTTTTTCCAGAACCTTGTCTAACTCAAATACTTTCTATTGTTTTTGGTTCCACCTACTGGGGGGACTGAGTTTTGTTTTCTGCAATTTCAAAGCAGGATACCGTTTGCATGAATAGTTTGCAGAACAAACTTTTATTTGAATAAAAAGTGCATGTTTCAGCTAGCGTACAGTAACAAACCGAAAAACACTGAACGGATATGTTATATATATTCACATCTTGGTTACCAGCATACATGAACCAAGCTACAATGTACCAAATGGCTGATTTAAAGTCTTGAATCTAATATAAATGACAATATAAAAATAGTGGTTCTGAAGCACTCCTAAACTCCTTTTTGGTCTCTTCTCAAGCGTGTGAAACATCCTTCACATACTGTGCACACCACTGGAAGAGTAGTTTCTATCATTCTCCTCCTTTCTCTTACATTAAATGACTCGAATAGATTTAAAATCTATTGTTGTCCAGTGGCGTTTTTTTGGCAGGGAACAGAAAATATTGTCTTGGATCAGCTGCCTGATGTACCCAGTGCAATCTCAGCCTCTGATAGCAGAGAAGCAGGGACGAGTGGAGGGTGATGTATCAGAGGGGCGGAGCCTGCAGGGAATTGGACACACCCTCTTCCCCTCCCTGCCTGAAGCATTTGCCTTAGCAGTCCTTTAAGCTTTGGCTAAAAAGTCTTTTTGCACTCGCTGTTCCCATCTATTAGGTTGTGGATTTTTTCTCCCATTCCTGTAGAAGAAGAATGACATCAGCTCAGGCAATAACAATCAGGAACATATTGTTAAACAAAAATTGAAAATAATGAAAATAAATGTTTATTGAGCAGCAAATCATATTAGAGCGGTTTTTGAAGAATCACATGACTTAAGAAAATTCAGCTTCGCCATCACAGTATACATTACATTTTAAAATACATATTTTTTTATAGTAATGTATATGTATATATATATATATATATATATATATGTTACTTTAATAGCAATATTTCACAACACAATTTTGGAGAGTATAAGAGATTTTTTTTCAAAACATATTTTGATCCCAAACTCACTGTCATTTGCATGCTACTTCACTGTACTTCGAATTAATCCATGGGATTACCATGGTGGTATATGTCCAAAAACCATGGCATTAGAACTTTTCTGTTGTGTACAGTTGCTTTGACTGAGAAATGGTTGTTTTTTTTAATATAAAGTTGTAAGATTGTAAGATTATCAAAAAGTCATCATAAAAAAGCTAAGCTCTCTGTCAGAACTATGGATGCCTGAATGGACTCTGACCTTGGCCTTCTGCAGAACGTTTCCTTTGTTGGGTGCCATGATGGACACGGGTCTGTTCTTCATCGCTGTGGCACAGTTTACAGGTGAATCTCCATTGTTGGTGGGTGTATTTGTATTTGGAGCAGGACTGGCGACAGGTGCCATCTTGGGCTACAAACAAAACAATACAAGTCAGCTCTCGTAGTTCAAATATAGGGTACAAAACAAAACAGAAACACATTGGGATTGAGTTCTTAACTATCCTGAATTGTACCACAATTGTGCTGAAAGTGCTTATGTCTAGGTTTGCAAATCACTTGGTTTTGGAACAGGTCAAGACTTTTTCAGACTGATCTCATGAAATAGCGTGTGTATGACACGCCAATTCGTATTTCCATTTTTGGCGTGCTATCAAGACGCATAATCGCCTTTCAGCGTGTTTATGAACGCCGTTGACTTAACGTTATATAAATATATGACTTACCTCAACCCCGTCCCTAAACCTAACCGTCACTGGGGTTAATGGCATTTATGACTGTTCCCTTACCATCCTAGGAAAGAAAAAGATATGACTTACCTCAACCCCATCCCTAAACTTAACCATCACTGGGGTTAATGGCATTTATGACTGGAGATTTGACTGCGTGTACAGACACGCGGAATGACGCGGGCGTTAATGGCGTAGACATATACGCATACACGCGGATACACGCGGATAGCTCAAAATGCGTAGAGATAACACGCCACCTGGCGCGAAAGTGGCGTATATGTTTACGCAAAAGTCATGATGTCATGTTGACTTTTTAATGTTTTTGAAAGAGGCTTCTTATGCTCACCAGAGCTGCATTTATTTGATCAGAAATGCAGTAAAAACAGTAAAATTGTGAATTATTATTACAATTCTAAATAAATGTCTTCTATGTTAATATCTTTTAAAATGTAATTTATTCATGTAATGGTAAAGCTGAATTTTCAGCAACGTTACTCTAGTCTTCAGTGTCACATGATCTTTGGCGCTCAAGAAACATTTTAAACTTAATCTTTTTCAGGATTCTTTGATTAATAGAAACTGTAAAAGAAGTTTGAAATATAAATATAAATCTTTACAGTCACTTTTCATTAAGTAATGCATTCTTGGTGTAGCTACATTCATTAAAAAACTATAATACATAATTAATTATGTATAATACATAATTAAAAACAACGTTTATTATTACATTCCCCTACACAGAGTGCATGAAAAGAGTCAGACAAAAAATTAATTCTGTTGTCATGAGACTAACCGTTAAAGTTTCCAGTACACTGCTGTCTACCGTGGTGCCCAGTGTAAAAGGTCCAGCTTCCACTTTTCTTAAACTCTCCTTCACCTCCATCAAGCTAAGCTCCACCTCCACTCGTCGACGCTCTGCCTCACGACACGTCTCCTCCATCTGCTTCAGACGAGCCTCCAGAGAGGCCTGCTGGGTGGGGTCTATGAAAGTTATAATCAAAAACATTTTTTTAGCATTTAACATGCACACTGACAGTATCAGCACTAAATAAAAGTATATCAAGTTTTATAAAATTAGCAAACATTAGCAGCATGAAAATAATCCAAAGTTAGAACAACATAAGGGTTGATAAAAAATGACTAAACTATTTTTTTTTTTGTGAACTATTGCTTTAACATGAGTGTTTCCTAACATGACCATTAGGTGTCACTGCAGTACCTTGACAGGAGTTTAGTTCTTCTTTCACCTCTCGTCTATCTTTCCTCAGTGCGGCCAGAATGTTTTTAACCTCCTCCCTCTCTCGCTCCAGCCGGTCTCTATCGTCGGTGTAACGTCTCACGTCGGCCTCCGTCCTGTTCTTCCCAAATTTCACCTCAACCGACCCTGGAGCTGCTAAACAAGAGGAGCATATAGGAGTCATGACCTACATTCACATTCTGCATGTACACTCACCTAAAGGATTATTAAGAACACCTGTTCAATTCATCATTAATGAAATGATCTAATCAACCAATCACATGGCAGTTGCTTCAATGCATTTAGTGGTGTGATCCTGGTCAACACAATCTCCTGAACTCCAACCTGAATTTCAGGATGGGAAAGAAAGGTGATTTGAGCAATTTTGAGCGTGGCATGGTTGTTGGTGCCAGACGGGCCGGTCTGAGTATTTCACAATCTGCTCAGTTACTGGAATTTTCATGTACAACCATTTCTAGGGTTTACAAAAAATGGTGTGAAAAAGGGAAAAACATCCAGTATGTGGCAGTCCTGTGGGCAAAAATGCCTTGTTGATGCTAGAGGTCAGAGGAGAATGGGCCGACTGATTCAAGCTGATAGAAGAGCAACTTTGAATGAAATAAACACTCGTTACAACCGAGGTATGAAGCAAAGCATTTGTGAAGCCACAACACACACAACCTTGAGGCGGATGGGCTACAACAGCAGAAGACCCAACCGGGTACCACTCATCTCCTCTACAAATAGGAAAAGGAGGCTACAATTTGCAAGAGCTCACCAAAATTGGACAGTTGAAGACTGGAAAAATGTTGCCTGGTCTGATGAGTCTCGATTTCGGTTGAGACATTCAGATGGTAGAGTCAGAATTTGGCGTAAACAGAATGAGAACATGGATCCATCACGCCTTGTTACCACTGTGTAGGCTGGTGGTGGTGGTGTAATGGTGTGGGGGATGTTTTCTTGGCACACTTTAGGCCCCTTAGTGCCAATTGGGCCTACCTGAGCATTGTTTCTGACCATGTCCATCCCTTTATGGCCATCATGTACCCATCCTCTGATGGCTACTTCCAACAGGATAATGCACCATGTCACAAAGCTCGAATCATTTCAAATTGGTTACTTGAACACTGTACTAAAATGGCCCCCACAGTCACCAGATCTCAACCCAATAGAGCATCTTTGGGATGTAGTGGAACGGGAGCTTCGTGCTTTGGATGTGCATCCCACAAATCTCCATCAACATCAAGATGCTATCCTATCAATATGGGCCAACATTTCTAAAGAACGCTTTCAGCACCTTGTTGAATCAATGCCACGTAGAATTAAGGCAGTTCTGAAGGCGAAAGGGGGTCAAACACAGTATTAGTATGGTGTTCCTAATAATCCTTTAGATGAGTGTATACTCACTTGCGTGCATGGTTGGGAAAAATCAATAACATTTTTGTAGGTCTGCATTACAGCTGAAGGCTCTCACCTGCTGGAGAGAACTTGAGCCTATCGAGAAGTCTGTCCGCGCTGGCGGCTCTTCCTCTGGAGGTGGGAGGACTCTGGGGCATCTGGGGTAGGGTTTGGGTTTGGTGTGACAAAGAGGCCCTCTTTTGGTTTTGCTGACTAAGGAAACTGATTTTTTGAGGCTGGACGCACAGGTTGGGGGCTGGAGAGGGATCCGCGTCCACTCTTGGGGCTCCAGGTGTAGGGTCCAGGATCTCTGTGCTGCTTGGTAGTGAAGTTTCATATTCAGACTGTTTTAGAAGAGACAAACATTCAGCAAACATTGTGCTACTGTGGCCTTGGTAACACATTAGAATCCAATTTATAATTCTTAGTAAAAAAGAGTTGCGACAAATGTTTTCATCTATATTGTGACATTCATCTGAGTGTAACAGGTTATTGATGAAGAAAGATGTAGGACAGGAACTTGTTTCTAAGCATTGGCTGTTTCTTGTATTTTGAGATGTGGGCTTGCAGGGGTGGAATATAAATGATTAGTGATGTCTTGCAATATCTCATCAGAGTGAAGTCTGTCATTTTAACAGGAAGATCCAGTGTTAAAAAAAGAAACATACATGGATTTTTTCATTTTCAACTAGATCTATGAACATGCATTTAGAAAATAACAAGGGTGAATTTCCATTGCATCTAATCTTAACCTCTTGAGGCTGTAGCTGATCATGTTCTGGAGCAGCTGAGGGACTGAGCTCTGTCTGTACGGTGTTGGACATCTGGGGTGACACACTGCCCGAGCTCGTGTGCAGGAAGGAGCGAACCGGGATCAGATCCAGATAGACTCTCTCCTTCCCGTTCTCTTCAGCGCTTGCTGTTCCCTCCTCGCTGCCATTCTGAACTTCTTGAACCTCCTACATCAGGAGAGAGGAACAGTATCAGAGAGAGATTATTGAATTTGGATGGCCTGCAGGGTTACAAAAACACAACACTGTCACAGCAATGACTTCCTGCCACTCGTATTATTTCTGGCCCACTGCTAAGTGAATCTTCGACTGTCCTGAGTCTATGACTCAGAATAAACACAGCTGCAATAAAGTGGGATGTGTAGATTTATGACAAAATCATTGCAAGTGTGTTTCACTCACCTCCTGTTCATTCTCTGTGGATGCCACATCATCGTATATGTCATCACAGGTATAGGGGTCTGACGGAGGGCTGTCTGTGTATGTGTTGGGCTCTGAGTACCTCCTCTGCATTAAACTGACACAAACACACAAATCAGGCTTAAAAATCTCCAAAAAGCAAACAAATCTATCATAAGATCACAAGTCACATTGGCCACTTTTATGGTACATTTATAGTGATTTTTTGTAATTTTGGATATTCATAGGCCATAGGATATAGTTCAAATTTTCTCCTTTTGTGCACCATAAAAAGAAACCCATGCAGGTTTAGTGTATGTTAATAGTGTATGTTAATTTAACTACTGATGTGCAGGAAGTAACTTACTACATGGATGTCTTGGCAGCGTTGACAATACTGCATATTCTCTCTGAGTTCACATAGTCGTAGGTGAGATCTTCCGGCTCTGTTTTAGTGCCGGTTTGTGACAGTATGAGCCCGAGCCAGTGGCCCATATCAGCGGAGGATTTAGCCTGGAAGGAAAAAGGAGGATATTTAATCATCAATACCCTGCTGAGATATTCAGATACTTTAACAAGCGCAAATAGGAAGTCTGCTATTGACTTCATTCTGGCCTGAAGATGGCAGTCACGTTGAAGTTTATATTGAATCCTCACTATCCCATGCAGTAATTCTGTCCCCTCTGTCTTTGTTTACCGAGATGTGTCTTACTGAAAACTGATGATAAACAACTCAAGAATGAAGGCGGGATAACTTTATGAGCTGTGACCCAAAATAGGTACACAAAGAAATACAAAAATACACTACCATACCATGTGACACTGAAGACTGGAGTGCTGGCTGCTGAAAATCTGTCAACACTGACATCTTACATTGTAATATTTCACAATATTACTGTTTTTACTGCAAATTTTATCAAATAAATACATCTTTGGTATGCATAAGAGACTTCAATTAAAAACATTCAAAATCATACCGCCCCGAACTTTTGAACGAATGGCAAGAGGTTTTAGCTTTTATTCATTTCCAGGATATGAATTCTTGATATTAACAATTACATTTTTCGATGTCAACAATTTAATTGTTAATATCAACAACTGACTAGTTGATATCAACTATTGAATTCTTGATATCAAAAAATGTAAGTGTTGATATCTGTAATTATATTTTCACTAGTGAAATGTCATCATAGGCTGCCATTCAAAATAAATTGTTGATATCAGGAATTGATTTTTTACTAGTAGAAATGTCATTTTTGATATCAATAATTACATTGTTACTAGTAAAAATGTGAATTCCTGATATCAATAATTAAATTGTCACTAGTTGAAATGTCTATTCTTGATATCAACAATTCAATTGGTACTAGTAAAAATTATCATTTTTAATATCTGAAAATTTATTTCTGATATCAATATTATTTCAGATATCCAAAATGGCTTTCTGACTAGTAACAATTAACATAGTCACTAGTAAAAATTTAATTATTGATATCAAAAATGAACATTGTTACTAGTAGCAATTCAATAGTGGATTTCAAGAATAGACATTTCAACTAGTAACAATTTAATTATTGATATCAAAAATAAAGGTTTTTACTAGTAATAATTGTATTTCTGATATGTGAAATTGGAATTTCAACTAGTAAGAAATCAATTCTTGATATCAACAATTGGTTTTGAATGGCAGCTTATGGGGACATTTCACTAGTGAAAATATAATTGTTGATATCAAGAATGACATTTTTGATATCAAGAATGACATTTTTGATAACAAAAAATTTTAATTCTTGATATCAAAAATGTAATTCTTGATATCAAGAATTTAATTGTTGATATCAACAATTAAATTCTTGATATCAAAAAATGTAATTCTTGATATCAAGAATGTAATTGTTGATATCAAGAATTCATATCCTGGAGATGAATAAAAGCTAAAACGGCTTGCCATAGAAGCATAGGCTACATTATTTGTGTAGCATACACTGTAAATACTAGCTGTGAAGATTGCAAAGTTGTAGACACCAGAACTAAATGGAGAGGGAAATTTCACACATCTCAGAAATCTCATTCAGACTAATGGACTGATGCCAAGATACATGGGGGCATCAGACAGTGAGACTGGGAAAAACAGTGGCTCATCATGAGAGTGTAAAGGATTACTAATCTGTGACCTTGGAACTTCCGGTTTTCTGCAGCTTCCTGGTCCAGCTCTAACTGGAACAAATATTTCTTCTGTACAGATCTGTTATACACCACCGATTGCCAACAGTTCATTTTCTGAATGAGTATTGCACAAAAAAATGCAAAGCACTCACAAGCTACAGTACTTGCAGTATAAATAAGAGCACTCGCGAGGAAGAAGCAATCACAGAATTTGCCAAGGTTTGCTAAGGACTTTGGAAGATATTCAGTTTTGTTTGAGATACTTAAGCAAGCTAGAACTGTATATTCTGTTTAATGTCTGTGAAATAGCTCAGTTTAGATGGACAGAAATTCACTAATGCATCTTTATATCACTGACTGTATGATGTTGCTGTGTCATACTTCAATGAGTTTGTTGTTGTGCTATTATAGACTTATTTTCCACAGTCTGTTGTTGTGGTATCATCTCTTTCAGATCTCTAAAATGCATTATGGAAACAAAATGAACCGTGGTTGGATGTCGGTCAGATGATCACTTCCTGTCAGTGGGCAGAACAAGCTGCACAAGTCTTGCTATGCAGGACTTTAGTAATGAACATCATTGATCTCTACTCACTTCTAGGATTGCAAGCTCCTCTCCATCCATTTGGATGCGGAATGAGTACAGGTGTTCAGGGCTGGGGTCTGGCAGAACCATGCACCCCTCGAGAGACAGTGGCTGCTGGGACACTTTGCTCCTGCTTTTGTCAGTGTAGATCCAAAGCTGCCTGTCCTTCACTGAGCACCACCGGCTTCTCCAATGAGCGTTCACCAGGACATTAAGGTAGCCTGGAAAAAGAGTAATAAACATGAACATTTTAGACTGTGAAGGAGTTTTAAAAGCTGGCCAAATAAATTTTGTGATGGTTTGTTACCTGACGGATCCACAGACTTCTCTGGACTTTCCAAAGAGGAAATCTTCTTTTTACCAATGTTCATAAGGTTACTAAACTTGCCGTATTTCTTCTTAACTACAGTTAAAATGACAATTAAAAGGTAAATATTATATATATGATTATACTATATATTATAATCTGGTATTTAAATATTTTGTTCAAAAGTTTGGGGTTATATGATGTTTTAATGTGTATGAAAGAAGTCTCTTATGCTCACCAAGGCGACATTTTATTTATTATTTATTTATTTATTTTTTAAAATTTTTTTTTACATAGTGTATACATTTAAGAATACAAGGAAAACCAGACAATACACCAAGGCGACATTTTGATCAAAAATAAATTAAAGGTAGGAATATTGTGACATATTATTACAATTTAGAACAACTGTTTTCTATTTAACTACTTATTTTAAATTTCATTTATTCCTGTGATGATAAAGCTGAATTTTCAGCTTTAGAGTCACGTGATCCTTCAAAAATCATTCTAATATGCTGATTTGGTCCTGGAGAAAGATTTTTTAATATCAATATTGAAAACAGTTGTGTTGCTTAATTTTTTTTTTTTTTTTTTTTTTTTTTTGTAAACTGCGATACTGTTTTTCAGGAATCAGCATTTATTTGAATTATTTTACATCAGGATAATGTCTTTACTGTCATTTTTGATCAATTGTATGCATAAAATAAATAAATTATTAAAAAAAAAATCTTATTGACCCCAAACTTATGAATGGTATATAGTATAAATCAATGAAGCTTCTACTCTGGAAGTGTGTGTTGAGCCAGCCATGTTTCTGTTGCATGTTTCTTTTAAAAATGAAGTTGTATACACAGTTATTAAAAAATATTATTGACACTAAGCTTACAGCGGTATGGTCGCATACTGATTTGATGTTCATCTTCAACACTACGAGCATCTTCAAGTCACTTCCAGTGTAAAGCTAAAATGAGCAGTGGCATCTAAAAGAAGGGCTGAAACAGTCCACTCTCACCATCTTTGTTTTCCAGGTTCTCTGCGTGACTGTCTGTGCTGCTGCCACTCTCAGATGCCACTGAGTATCTCTCGCTCAGCTCACCCTGGCAGAAAAGGTAGAACTTTTTAGCTTAACCTGACTCAGAGACAAAATTGGGATCAGGGAATAAACGGCAATCTGTTATACCTTAGTACAGATGAGTGTTGGAGAGTCGGTTACATCAGATCCCGCAGTATTTTTCGGACTAATTTCCTGAATAACCTGAAGAAGATGGAACTAGTTACTAGGCTGTAACAAACACTGCTTTACCGGTAATTGTTCATCCATATGGGATGATTGCCCCTCACCTTCAGCCACTGTTCGGCCTGCTCTTTGCTCTGAAGTCCCAGGACAATGGCCTCTCCACCCAGCGGGGTTATTTTCAGCTTGTGTTCTTTCCTTTTCGTTTGCTTCTCTTTGTAGATAACACTGCAGCCAAGCAAACTGATATCCAGCAGAGGAGTCTGATCCTTTGAGCTTTTGTAGCACTGAATGCAGTACCAGCCAGAAAAATCGGATTAATTTTTGGAGGTTTTTACAGCCAAATTTAAGAATGATATATCATTCGTAATAGAACTTCATTAAAATTGTGGATATAGTGGTAAATGTAAACATAAAACTATTGTAGCACAAATAGTAGAGCATGGCGCTAGCAAAACCAAGGTAATTGGTTCGAATCCCAAGAAATGCATGAAGTGATAAAATGTAAACACTGAATGCAATGTAAGTCACTTTAGATAAAGTGTCTGCGATATGCATAATCGTAAAATGTTCAAACCCCCCTTTTTTTTAATTTTTGATGTCAAAATGTGGGATGGAGCTTGGTTTTTATTCACTGGAAAATGACTGATTCATGAACAATTCCATGACTGTTGGATGAAGGAAATAGGAATGTCATTTCAAGTTAAATTTTGACTATAGATTAGAAAAAACATTTTTTGAATAATTTTCAACAATAAATCATACACACGTAGACCAGAAGTGTTCATTAAGAAAATAAATATAGTATATTTTACTTTAGGTTGACTTTAAATGATCTGTTTGAAGGACATTTAAAAAAGTTAAAAGCATATGTTGAAGTAAATTACTACCAGTATTAGTAAGAAATATAAACACTTGATTTCAAACACCCGGATCTGTGTAAACATTCCTATCATAGATCAGCAATGGGTGGGATATGGGTGTCACTGACATAAGCAATGATGTCACCTACCAGGAGACGATGTTCACGAATGACACACAGCTGTTTAGCCCACTGGCCGAGCCACTTCTTCCTCCAGAGGAAGGCACAGATCCGTGCATCCTTCATTAGCTCGATGGATGCCTCAGGAGATGGCCACTGGTGCTGTGCTGTGGACTTGCCCTTCGTCACTTCTTCCTCATCATACGACTCATATGAACTGCTCACTGGCTCTGTATCTTCTGTATATGTGAAACATGAGAAAAATGCGAGTCAATAAAGAAAAAGGAGAGGATAGGGATAATCTAATTGTTCATTCTCATTACCACTGAACTGGAGCAAATGACAGTAAAAACCTAACTCACTGCAAATTCTCCCTGCAAAATCAGATTCGTAAAGAAATAGTTCATTCAGAAAATGACTGTTCTGTTGTTACAGTCCAGAATGATTTGTCTTCCGTGGAAAATAAAGGGAACAACAAGAGGGTTAGAGAATGATGACGAATTTTATAACTGAATTGTATGAGCTTTTTAAACAAAGTTAGTCTAGACGAGTAGGAGAAACAAACAGATTTAGAGTTGTTATTGAAATTATTCAGCGTCCAAAGAAAATCTTTCAGTCTGCAATGAACAGATCAAATAAAAGTAATTGAATAGCTCAACACTACAAATGTTTCAAGTGCAAATGCAACCTTGAATGACTTCTGCAGTCTCAAAATGATTCAACACCCTGAATAGAATCCCTCACAACAGCAACGAATCAAGGGCTTCATTAGTTGCACCAGGTGTGCTTGAGCTAGAACACATGAAATATCTGAACGTGCTATGGGTTTGTTGAGTGTCGCATTTGACTGCACGTTAGACATATGGCTAAGTCAAAAGAATGGTCCAAAAAGTTAAAAGAAGGTATCAACCATCACAAACAAGTGACAGGATACAAAAAGATAGCGAAGGTAATACAGACACCGTTGGGCGCACAGTTCACAAGTTCAAAGTTAAAGGAACAGTGGTTACACTACCTGGAGGGGCAGAAAAAAGAAGCAATCAATGGCTGAAAACAGATTTCTGAGAAGGCAGGTTCAGAAAAACCCTCGAGTGACCGCAAAAGACCTGTAGCAAGACTTGGTGATAACAGGCATGGAGGTTTCAGCTTTCACAGTAAGGCATGTACTAAATGCATATACGGTTTTAATGTCATTATTCCAAGACATACACCACAACTGACCCAAAAGCACAAGAAAAGTCGGCTCCAATTTGCTCAAAATCATATAAATAAGCCACATCAGCGTGTAGAAGGCAAGATATATCTTAGTGCATTTTACTTGTACTAAGTATCAGGAAACCCTAGGAGAAAATGTCATGTCGTCAGCGAGGAAGCTGAAGCTTGCGTCATTGGACCTTCCAACAGAACAATAATCCCAAGCAAATTCCACCAATTGTAAGATTCTACAGTGGCCATCACAGTCACCTGCCTTGAACCCCATAAAAAATATCTTGTGTGATTTGAAAGCGGTGGTTGCAGCAACCAAACCCAATAATATTACTGAACTGGAGGTCATTGCTCATGAGGATTGGGCTAAGATTCCGGAGACATGCTGCCAGAAGTTGGTGTCTGATTTGCAGAGGGTCAACACAGCAAAATTATGTTCTACTAAGTACTAAAAATGTTTTCCATGAAGGGGTTGAACAATTATGAGACTGAAGAAGTCATTAAAAGTTGCATTTTTAATTGAATTTAAGGGGAACCACTTAAAACATTTGTTGTGTTGAGGGAATTCAATTACCTTTGTTTGATTTGTTCAAATTTTTGCCAATAAACCTGATTTGCAATGGGGGTTGAATAATTTTTATTATAACCTTTGATCAGTGTCGTGATATATATTAATAATATTAATATGTTTATCACTGCACATGCACATTAATAAAATGTATTATATTACATTATTGCAATATAATTATCATATTATTTATTATAATTATTACATTTACAGATGTTATATAGTACATACTACATTATATATATATAGAGAGAGAGGGAGGGGCTAAAAAAATGTGAAAGTGCATATGTGCGGCATGCTCTAAAGCCAGCAAGAACGTGCAAAGTCAGCGGCCTCAAGTTTAGATACATTAAACAATGAGGTTTTCTCAGAGCCGTGCACTTCGCCGTAGCCAAAAAAGTTAGAGCGGTTTCTTTGTTTTTCTCTCCTGATGCACATTGAGAGAAACAGAGATAGATACCCCGAGTGATCACAGCATAGACCACAGTGTTTGAAGCTTCTATGCGTTTCCTGCCCCCTGTGATGATGGCAAAGCAACCAAAATCTACAGAAACACAGGAGCACAATAAAAGGGGAAATGCAATAAGGGAGGAAGAGAAAAAAATCAGGTGAGAAGCTACAGATAGTGAAACATTTATGTGGCTGACATGTCACATGAAAGAAACAGGAAGAAGTAAGTGTTTTAAGTGCATTTTGAATGAGAATTGTTTGTTAGAATTGCATAAAATCAATATTACCATCTTGGACTGCACTAAATATTTGTGTCTTGTGGTTGTAATGCTTGAATTGTTTTAGGGCTTATTCACTGTCAGAACGTAATCCTAAACCACGTGGTTTGGCTTGATATCAGCTGCCGAAACAAGTGCCGAAACATCTCAGATTTTGGCCCCGTGCATCCCTTGTGTGTTGATATTACACAGCACAGCTGCATAATAATTCCTCTGTATCCTTTGACCAAAATGAGACGTCATTTTCCGAAGAATATTGTAAATGATTGTCCCCTCGCTGGGCTGAACTTTCCACCTCCAGCCAAATGCCCCATCACTGTTGGCCCCATTTCCTGGGTTCACGGTCAATCTTCCGTCACTGCGTGTCCAGAGCCAGAGGACTGGTTACTGCTGAACAAAGACCTTCACTGTATTCTGAGTTCCCTGCCTGCAGGCTTCTCTGTACCACAGTAAAGCTGTAGATTACAGTGGGACTGAGCTAAAACGGAGCACTCAATGTCCACAGGTTCACTCTCATAGGACAAGAGCGACAATAATAATAATGAGAACTTAGTCACTAATCAGTAACCCAGTCAGGTTAAATAGTGATTTGACATGAACATCAAAGAAAAAATCACCAATAGAAGATAATTTGCATGTAGGGGACCTTTAGGCCCAAATAGAGACGTACCATTGATGCTTATAGGGTCATAGGGTTGTGGATCTTCATAGTAACTTTCAGGCACTAAAGATGCTGGAGCAGGAGCTGGTGGAAGAGGAAAGGGCTCCCTCCCAAGGTTGCACTGAGAAAAAACAGAAAGTTGCGATGTCAACATTCTCATTATTTATCAAATAATAATGCAATTTTGATGTATTTCCAATTAAAAATGGAGTTACAGTTGGGTGCAGTCTCCTGAATGTGAGTTTACAATCAACTGTTCAGAGGTGGAGCAATTAAATATATAACTAAAATAACAATAATAATAAATATTCATTATTGCACTTTTTTAAATAGTATAAAATATAAAAAACTGAAAAAAAATATATAGCCTATATATATTGTCATTGAAAAGTCTCAAAGTCTCCTTTTTAAAATTTTAGCTGCGCATAAAAAACAATTGTCTCACAAATTTTGCGGCATCTACAGCTTTTCAGATTGGAATTTATAGAGACCACCAATGAAACTATATAAAACAATTATCGGCTAATAACAATGGGCAACCAAGATCAGAGCACGATTAAAAAATCACATAGATATGATTTGTTCACAATAAGTACAAATAACCAGAAATGTGTATTAAGAAAAAAATTGTCAATTTCAGAAGGGAATAACAAGACTAAACATCCTTGGTCAGCCAGCATTACCACATGATGCTGGTCAAATAGTTTCCCTAAGTTTTGCTAATTAGCTTTAACGATGCTAGTCCATTAGCTAGACCACCAAAAACCATCATAAACCAGCCTGTTCCAGCATGGAAATCTATCTTTTCAGCAGAGTTAATTAAAATAACGTGCAAAGCACACACAACCACATGCTGCATCTGAGCTGAATATCTCTAATACATTCTCATGTAATGACTCAGATAGATGATGACTCCCCAGATATGAGCCTGACTGGTCAATTCTGCACCTGTCTTTCATGTGGGCTTTTCTCTCTGACCGAAGGGGGATTCTTCCTCGAAACTGATATCTTCCTGACCTCAGCCCTGCTCAGCTACAATAGGAATTCCACACATGTTTGCCTGCAGGAGTAATGGTTTTAAAAGGGTGTGGAGCTAGCTATGAGGTTTCCCAAATCAGCCTGTTCATAACATTACTAAATTCCCCGATGATACCCACAATGCAATGACAGCCCCTGGGCAAACAGAGAACTGATCCTCTCCTCATCACACCAAAAACACACTAATGGACACACAGGGATGATGAGGGTTAGTGGTAGCTTGTGAACCATAAAGTTGAATGATGGCAAGAGGTTACAGACAAGCGGCTGGGAAAATCTCCTTTCGCTTGTATTTTACTTGTACTAAGTGGTTTGATTGAAACCTCCTGCTTGACTTGATGTGCTTGTGCTTCTCAAAAGCAGAAGTGAGGCGAACGGGCAGGCTAATAGCAAGGCATATAAATATAAACAACTGGATGTCAAGGACACAGGATGTCGAACGTAAAAGCTCTGCTGCGATAAGTGATGCAGAGCAAGAGTAAAAGACACATTCAAGTGGGACCAATGGTTAGTGTTTTGGTGGGAAAATAAGAACAGCCTCACACAGGAGGAGGATACGGATTGAACTGTGTAGAAAGTATTGTATTTCTTACATCGACCCCAACATTTCTCACTTCATCCCACCCTCGCTCTTCTAGACTCAACATTAAATCTTTGAAACAGGAAAAAAACTGGGCTGAGTTCTCAGGCATCAGACATGTTTAAAAAGAAAAAGAGGGCATTTCAGGGAAGCGTCAAACTCAGTTTTGCTTCTTCTCCGGCCACTGGCGAGGATCAAGACCATGTCCACGTCCCAGAATAACCGTAACACCAGTGAGATCTGTTTATATGCTGCTAAGTGCTTGTAAAAATCACTGTGAGTAAAAGAAAAATCCTTAAATCTCAGTACTGTACGTTGAGACTGAACTCCACCCCAGGCTTGTTTTCATATTCTAATCCATAAATCATACCATCTTCTGCTTGAAAAGACAAAAGTAAATGTAGTCTATATAGGAAAGATTTCAAGTCTAAGGCATAAATAATGATAAAGCACCAGTCTTTTGGATAAAAAGTAAAAAAATGCAAGTGGGCAAGAGACCAAAAGAACACCCAGAACATGGAAAATCCCCCACTCCCATGCCAAAAATTCAGTCAAGAAAAAAATGTAACTCACCAGGGCCAAAACACTTCTGAGGTAAAGAGGGGTACTGAAGGAAAATAATCTTTTAGCTTTATTTAAAAACAGGAGTGGCTCTCTGAACTGTCATCATTCATGTATTGGTTTCTGAGTCATTACAGACGAAAACACTGCTAAAACTGATAAAAACAAGTCTATTGTGGAAAGAAATTATTTAATTCAATTCCTTAATCAAATCAACTTAAATTAAATTGCATTAATCCAGCATTATATTGGAACATAATTGCTTTCAGGACTAGTGCCGACAATCTTCCACTACTATTTTGAAGTCTGTGGCCTCTTTGCTATTTTAGTGTCGCTATTTTTAGTGCGGCAAGTAGCTGTGAGAGCACACTTCTGTTTACAGGTCAAACCTAAACACAAACACTAACTTGAATGTAGTCTAACTTTATGGTTCTGGGTACGGACAGGCAGGATAGAGGTGTTATGGGGCCTCCCTGCAGTTTGGGTCAGAGCAGAGACGGAAATGAGGAAGAACAAGCAGAAGAGTCAACTGGACTTCTGAGAGTACGGGTAGAAGAGAGCATTTTCACCATAGACAGGGCTGTCCTGGGGCAAAACTGTGAGTATTTCCGTGCTCTCTTCCGCTCTGGGATGAAGGATAGCCAGCTAAACGAGTTCCACCTGCAGGGAGGCCTGAAAGCGAGGGGCTTCCTCATAGCCATGGCGGTTTTCAGAGGTGAGCGCCCTGCTATACAAGACCCAGATGAGATCGTGGAGGCCGCAGAGTGTGCAGCTTTCCTCCAAGTGGACATTCTAGTCGAGCACTTGATAGATCTTCTTGATATCGACAACTGCATTCTTTTGTACCACACGGCCTCGGTGTACGGCTTGTGGAGGTTGTTTCAGAGCGCTGCGGTGTTCATCCGCGATGCTTACACAGACCTGCAAGACATGGTCAAGGCACTCCCAGAGGAGCTGATCTGCTACGTGGAGTCGCTTTCACCAACATCGTATGTCTGTCTAGCGACTCATTCCCCGTCCATGAAACTGCTGCAGGACTGCTACAGGACGGTGTTTTACCTCGATGAAGAACCGGGTACTTGGAAATACCTGACTGATCTGCCAACAGAAGCCAGCACCTCCATGGCCGGGGTGGCCATCGCGGGGAACCGGTTGTATATCGTTGGAGGAGTGCGGGGAGTTAGCAAGGAAACTGTGGACTTGAGCTTCTGTTATGATACAGAAACCAACACTTGGAGTGTGTTTGATGGTCCTCAGCAGTCCAGGTATAACTTTACCCTAGTGGGTCAGGATGGACACTTATATGCCATCGGAGGAGAATTCGACAAAAAGATTATGTCCTCGGTAGAAGCATGTGATGTTTCCACAGGCACGTGGACATTTTGTAAGAACGCGCCTCGTCCTGTGGCTTCGCCGGCTAGCGCTGTAGCCAGGCGTAGGATATTTGTATGTTTCTGGAAGTCTCCAGATACAACAGACATTTATGAATATGCGCCTAAAAATGATGAATGGACGCTGGTCACCACTATGGTCAAGCCTCAGAGTTACGGACACTGCATGGTGGCTCATGGCGACAACCTGTACGTCATGAGGAACGGCCCATGTGATGACTTCCTGCGCTGCCTCATGGACTGCTACAACATCACTACGGGTCAATGGACGGCCATGCCAGGACATTACGTCAATAGCAGGGGTGCCCTCTTCACAGCTATGGTGAGGGGGAACTCTGCGTTCACCGTCAACCGCAATTTGACCCTGGAATATGTCATTTGTGGTGACAAGTGGAAGCCTCGCAGACAGATGACTGGCTTTCCAAAAAGTGGCTCGCTTTGGACCTGCTTACTTAGACTGCCCAAGAACAAAGACACACAGGAGGAACGTGATGCAGAGGAAGCATTGGAGACGAATGCCAATGTGGAATGTGTGGAAGATTTGGTAGAGGCTAATCATCCACCTTAGGGATTGTGGATCAATCCGTTCTTTCATTTGCAATTGTAATTAAAAGTTCCAAAACTGAAAATGCTGTTGTTATTTACTTATCCTTATACCTTTCTTTTTTTCTATTGAGCCCATAGGAAGATATTTTAAATAATACATTGTACTCTATATTCCACACAATGAAAGAAAATGAGGAAATGCAACGTGAGTGGCAGGTACATTTAAAATATTTCTCCTTTTTTGTTCCACAGAAGAAAGAAAGCCAGATTTAGAACACGCGAGAGTGAGTATTAGACGATATGACATTATATATGCATAAGACAGTCTGACAGAAGGTAAATTAATCTAATATTATAAACAATAAATAAACCTTTTTTCAAATAAATTGTCTACTCTATGGCAAATGAGAGAAACACTTATTTAAATGGGGGTGAACACATCTACCGACTCTCATTCCTACACATATGCACACGTGTCCGTGCTCTAACTGCGGTTCTCCAGCCTCTATAAACAGCTCCCCAAACGCTTGTGCAGCTGCTGTTAATCAGACCCAGTACCCCGCAGATGGGTCTGAAGTTCAAAGTCTTCTCACTGGAGAGCTTTAATGCTCTCTCCATCATCCTGTCTGTCTGTATGTCTGACTGACTGCAAACTCCCACAGCAACCTAGGATTGATACAGGCGCTAAAAAGTATTCCTCACATTTTTCTCTTAAAAAAAAATGATGTGATCTTTCAAGGTGATTACTGTTTCTAATCAAGGCCGATTATCAAACTGCAGGACTAGTTATGTGGCTTGTGTGTGGCTTATAAACAAAAACAGAGTATTTTTGAGCGTGGGAAACAGATACATAACAGATATGTGGTGAGTAAAAAGACCCAAATGAAAGTAGACGGCAGATAATAAAAGACATCATGATTACAGTGTCTTGCATTGTAGTAGTTAGTGTGATTAAAAAAGATAGGGCTGTGAGATATAACATAAGACATTATATATGTAGGCTTCATCAAAATGTTTGATACTTTTGATAATATTCAATATACTGTACATCACAATCAGGGCTTGACATCAGTGCCTACGAGCCCGCTAAATGTGGGTGGATTTCAGCAGTGCCGTGTAACATAACTAAATAACTAAAATTTCCAAAAATGTTGTCCAGTGAAAATGCTGAGGTCCAGATGTACGTACATTTGCGAACACGTAAAAAACACGAAATAGCGTCATGGCCAAGACGCAGAAAGCGCTTGATGTGAAACCGGAGTGAGCGTGTTATGTACCAAACCTGCAGTTAATCAGGTAATCAGCGGCCGTTCCCAACCACTGTACCCTAAATTGCGTGTATTTAAATGTTCAACTGGCCTCCTACTCTCACTGGTCATCCTGTCCTGATGCCAATAATTGTAATGTAGCGGGGAGTTTAACAACTGCTGGTATGGAATGTGAACGCTTTGATGTCATCTTTGATTTCCACCAGTAACTGTAATTTTGCGAAGCTGCTTAATTTGTAACGCTTAATGATTTAGTTTTCACTCAACTGAAAAAGTGTGATTCTTATGGCAAAAATCTTCTAGGCTCGTCTCCTTAGCCTGTCTTCGTCTTGCTCGGATTACTGCTGCCATTTCACCAGTAGGTAGTATATTGTATATTGCAGAATTTAGTATATTGCAGAATTTTCGGCGGAAACTAGAGGCGCTTTCACTGGCTTTTTCTTTACATAGCGCGGAATACATAAGTAGGCACAGTTTATGCTTCCCCTTCCATCTCTTTATGTGACACTCCCACTTTCCCCTTGACCATCCCATGAATGTGTAACCCCTTCACCCGGGTCCTACTCGACCCGGGCCTCGAACCCGGGTCTCCAGCATGAGAGTCAGGCGCTCTAACAAGGAGGCTAAAGACTGCAGCCACTAGCATCTGTCGCTAGAGCGCCTATTGAGATCGGGGAGTGAGGTTTACTCGCACAGCAACTACTAGCTGGCCTCCGTTACAAATGCATACGCAGAACACGAAAAGTGCATTTTGCCATTTTCAGTTCCCGCGACAGGCAGTCTGCGCTTTCATCTTGGTGTGTCCTGTTCGCACATATCTCGCCCTGGTTTTAAGCGCACTTGTTGGCGCGAAAGCGTTAGTACATCTGACCTTGAGTGGCTAGTAACTTTGGAAAACCACTAGCCACAGTGGCTTGTGAGCAAAAAAGTTAATGTCAAGCCCAAACCCCCATTATTTCCTCTGCAATGGCTCCTTTCAACCAAACTAACGGCTCCTCTAACAACAATAATAATGCTAATTATTATTATTATTATAACCAAATCTCCTATTCTTAAAACACTGATTATTGAATCATTGAATCACTGAATTTTGACTCAATGAATTGAAACTGCTGAAAATGACTATACAGTCTATTGTCAATACACTATATCGCCCAAGCCTAAAAGTAGATTACATTTAGCATAGCATTTGTCTTACTAACATCTTCAGACACATTAGGTTTGAAATCGAACTGTGTTGGTTGTTGTTGGATATTTTTTTTTTCTTTGTGTGAATGCTTTGTTTAAATGAGGTTGAAATGATGCTGAGGGTCGCTCACTGGTCTAGGAGGCGGCGGCTCTGGTGGGCTCTGGTGTTTTCCTGGTTCTCCATTGGCTTCTGGTCTGTGGTCTGACAAACATATAGATTTTCACACAGAACAACAGTGGCCGTTAATGAATAGATCAGATACATTTCAAAGGGTTCATCATGTGCATCAAAAATAAGCATGTGTATGCAAGCAACAAGTAGACATAATATTTCTGCTGTTCGGCTCGGTTCTGGTATCAATAGTTAGCCTGCGGCAGTCTCTTAGAGCTGTCCCATCAGACATTCCTTCAACTTCCTCTCCAAACGGTAACATCTGGGTTGCTGTAGGAACGCAAGGCAAATACCAAACCCGCACAGCGAGGGCTAAGAGTCACCAAGGAGTCAGGACGCCATCAAGTGATACTTTTTACTGAAATTCAATTCAATTCTCACCACTTACATTTCCCTGTTGGTCTACGTGAGCTTATATGATGTTTCACATTTGTGACTCATTGAGGATAATTTTTATTATGGATTTATCAGGTTGATTTATAAGGTTGTGGACATTTTCACATATGGGCAGGAAATTATGGAATCACATTGTAAAAAGTCGCTCTTCACAACACTGAAACTCAAAGGGTTGCTCCTGATATAAGCCTTTTTAAATTTTGTTTATTTAAATGGTGCCAATGCAGTTTAGTCATGCATGTATCTTCTGGATAT
Source organism: Pimephales promelas (assembly GCF_988280905.1). Taxonomy (NCBI): domain Eukaryota; kingdom Metazoa; phylum Chordata; class Actinopteri; order Cypriniformes; family Leuciscidae; genus Pimephales; species Pimephales promelas. The sequence goes on along the minus strand of NC_142785.1, from coordinate 24,071,685 downwards.
GTAGACAACTGCGATGTGAATGTTAAGTCTGGTTTTATTGTTCCTCTCATTCTTTAGTGAAATCTAAACAAAGCAGCTTGGCCTCAGATGGGGGTCTGGCAAAAAGAGCGAGAGGAGGAGAGGAGTTACTGAGAAACAGACAGGAAATGGTGAGGAGTGGGGGATGGGGGGGGGGATCTTAACACTTCAACCATAACCCAATCACCCCTCTAAACATGACACATTCACAGCAGCGCTGTCAAACAGCAAGATAAACCACTGTGATATGTGAGAGACATGTTTGCAGGTTAGGGGATATTTTCATCCTCACACCTGCAAAAGTTATACAAGTTAATTATAGAGAATATAATAGACTCACCTTTGTCTGTTCGGTCTTGGTTTTGACCTGTGACGATGACCTTGTTCATGTAGATGTATTCTTCATCCTCTCCTGCAAAATAACCAATATTAAAGACTGGATTATGGATTTGAACCATAACATTGTTTTGTTTTTTTTTTTGAATAAAAGTTTTTGCTGCAGGAACCCAAAAAGTATTTGGGGACTTTAACACATGAAAAACATTATTTTTTTTAAGAAGTTGCAATTTCATACAAGTTCGTATAATGCGATTAGTAGGAAAGCATATGATTTGTAAAAAACAAACAAAACAAAAAACCTAACCCACCCATAAACATAAGTGTCATTGAGGAATGTGCTAGAATGAGATATTCATACATACAAATCCATACAAACTTAAAATGGTTGTAAAAAAAAAAAATTAAAGGGATAGTTCATCCAAAAATGAAAATTCTGTCATCATTAACTTACCCTAAAGTTCTTCCAAAACATGATGAATTTCTTTTTTCTGCTGAACACAAAAGAAGATTTTTTTGAAGAAAGCTGGTATGTTAACAAATAATGGGAAAAATATATCATCATTTGTGTTCAGCAGAAGAAAGAAATTCATACAGGTTTGGAACAACTTTAGGGTGAGTAAATCATGACAGAATTTACATTTTTGGGTGAACTATTTCTTTAAGTGAGCTTTAGATGATGTCAAAGACAATCATTTTTGTTTTATTTTTTATGGAGAAATGAGTATGTACAATATCCAATAATGACCAATATCAGTAAACGAAGTTTATAGGTTTTAAATGATAAAACAATACATATACTGTTCGAATTGAAGACAAAAAGTAAATTTGCACATTTTATCATTGGTCAAACATTAGTAAAACATGTTTATAGTTAAAGGGACACTCCACCCATTTGCATTAAGCTTTGCATTGTTAGAAACCCAGTTATACTATTGAGTGGTCGTGCAACACTCTCTCTATTACCTGAGACGAGAGAAATCCGCTATTTACCTTTTTCACTTCCTCCCACAATGATGCAAAAATCGTCATTTTAAGTCATTGTAGGAAGAAGTGTAAGAGGGGGGGGGGGGATTTCTGTAAAGACTTCTAGCGCTAGTTCCCACCCTTTCAAACCCGCCCATAGGGGGTTGGACCTAATGGACCTAAACAGACACAGATCAGTGCCAGTACATTTGCTTTCTGCAGTCACCATTCATTGTTTACATGCACACCTTTTGTTTCAATTTGACTGAATTCATTCTGATTGGTGAATCTGAATGTAGTGTTAACGTGAACGCTAAACAAGTGATTGGTTGATGTGCGTTTTAACATAGTTAGGAAATTCCCATTCCTCCGTGACAGATACGAGACCGGTGCGTCTCACAGGTGTCGCTCATCGGTAATCACGCCACCGGCCTCGCACCACTCTCCCGCGGCCCTCACTCGTCCTGCTCGCCACATTAAACACAATAAATGGCGACTTTAGAACGCAAAAGCCGAAACCCGGACATTTTGGGCGATCTCGAAACACATTTTCGGGTAGACTCATCACGGAGACTCACTAGACTTGTTGTTTAACTACTGCGCTCTGTTACCGGTAGGCGTGGCCTCCTAGGGCAGCGAAGCAAGTGCATTCTGGGAGTTGTTGTCTTTCATCCACATAAGCCAAAAATACATTTTCTGGCTTTTCTCAGTCTAGAAAGCTCCAAATTCAAAAATAATTTCACATTTCTTCTACATAAATGACCCATTTTAAATATACATTCATCTTTCCAGAGGTGGAGTATCCCTTTAATGTGATGATCTACACCTGTGGTTTTTCTGCTAGGACACCTGTGCGAACATGAGGAACTTTGCTTATTTATGCAATAAATGTGGGGCCTAAATGTCCAAATACTTTTTAGACCACTGAATGTGAACTTGCAGGAGTAAAGATACTCATTTAACCTTGCCTGGACTTGCCAAAGACTTCTTTGACTTTTCATCCCCCTCCTTCTCGTATTCAATGCTTTTTCAGATTCTGGACGCTTTCATCCCTCACGTATTTTACTGAACATGTAATAGATTTCTGTTATGGAGAAGAACAGTGAGAGTTTTGTCTCACACTTCTCTTGTGTAAGGGTCCAAAGGCATCTCTAGTGCCCCTCCTTCTGTACACATCAAAGGCAGGCCAGTGGGACACATAGAGAGGTCATATTCTATCATAATAAAAGTGCTGATTTAGTCTCAGCCTGTGGGAGATGGATTTACAGCTTGCTTGGCAACAAGATCATTTAAGAATTTTTTGGGGATCTTCGCAATTTTTCAGAAGAACTAAATGAAGCATAAAAGATAAAATGTGGCAATCCACAGGTAACAAAGCTTAGATGTGTTTTTGAAGGGGAAATAAAACCCTGTGATGAAACAAAAACATGTTTCGATGGTACAGTGAAAACAGATTGGGATTTGGAGGATGGAAATGAAAGTTATTTATAAGCTGCTACTAAAAGGAAGTTAGTGTCCCTAGAGGATAAAAACAGCCTTGGAAAATGATACAGCTTGAAGCCAGGGGAGGAAGTGCACAAGCCCGAGACCAGAACATGAAAAGCCTACAGCCATGCTTGTGTGAAGAAAGAAGCAAATGGATGGACCAAAATAACAGGCTCCTTAATAAGACATAACAGAGCAGCTTCTCTAAACAACACATAGGTTTTGTGTTGCTCCCCATGAGAACAATTGTGCTACAAGTGTATGCTGAAATGAATAAATATGTATGAAACGGTCATTTTTGTTGGGCCTTTTTTTTACTGACAAGAGTAAACAGAGAAGGGACATCACAGTCTTTTTCAGGTGGAAAACCTGATTCAACGTAAAACAAAATAAAAATAAATGCGGACACCTCAAATCAGTGGGAAATTGCCAACTAATGTCTGTAAAATCATTATGTAAACTATCATTTAAAAAGAAAAAAGTCATTACTTTTATTAGCAAGGATGCCTTAAATTGATCAAAGAAGGCATGTAATGTTACAAAAGATTTCTAATTCAAATAAATGTTGTTTTTCTATTTCTTCATATTCATCTGTGGTTAACATATATATTAAGAAACACTGCCCTGATAATAATAAGAAATGTTTATTGAGCAGCAAATCAGGATATTAGAATAATTTCTGAAGGATCATGTGACACTGAAGACTGAAGTAATGATGTTGAAAATGCAGCTTTTTTACTGTATGTTTGATCAAATGAATCCAGCCTTGGTTAGTCTAGACATTATACTGTTATGTATGTACCATTGGAAGACTTGTACGATTGCAGCAGCTCATTCACGAGGCCCTTCTGTACTGTGGCATTTCCACTCAGCTTCTCTCCATCCAGGATCTTCAGGAACCTCTGCAGCTGCTCCAACAGCTGTGACAGCACTGCACACACACACACATACACACCAATTAGTTTAAGTAATAAATAACATCATCATGTCAGTGCATTAGATCTCACGTGCTGAACTTTGATTTCGAGTAAATACCACTTATGCTGATTACAAAATAGTTAGTTACAGTAAAAATAATACATTCTTGATAAGTTCAGAATTATCTCCAATCTAGCAACTCAAATGAAGCAGTTTTCAATCAGTTGAAAATTATCAATGCCTGGATAGCACACAAGTGAATCACTTGTGCCTGCCAAGCAGTGCTTCACTAACCTTGAAAGCGATTGCTGTATATTACACACAATAAACCAAGTAGGTTTCCAACTATTTCCTCATTATGTAAAATACTCTAATTGTTTTGCTAATTGTTGATAACATCCATATTATTTAGCCTGTTGTGTTTGTGTGTAGCTAGTTAGCAGCAGCTTAAGTGAAGGATAACGGCATGGGTTGTTGAGAGAGTCAGTGTGGGGTGAATGATGAGGCTTTGTCACTCTACCCACACTGACTCTCCCAACATACCATGACGTATCCTTGTCACTCAACCCACACACCCTCAGGGGTCAGCAGCAAACTAGGCATCCCAGTCTGGACTATGAGAGCCATACTTTGTTTTTCTCCTCTCATGAATCACACTGCCTTACAACAGACATGACCTTAGTGGATACAAGCTCAAAAAAGGAAATGAAACAGAAAATATAGATTCATATGTGCCATTGACATCTCATAAAAACTCCACATAAGGCTATCAAGAAATGGTGCATGCAAAAACAAAAAAACTATCAAACTCCTTTAAACCACATTCCATTCGGTCCAATAAAAATATGCCATTTGTCTTCGTTTTGTGCTATATAAAAGGACAAATGAGTGAGTGCTGGTTGTTAGTTAACTTATTCACAATCACTCTCCTGTTCGTTTAAATATTTGGTCATCATACTTAAAGGGAGACTCCACTTTTTTTTGGAAATAGGCTCATTTTACCACTCCCCCAGAGTTAAACAGTTGAGGTTTACCGTTTTCGAAATCCATTCAGCCGATTTTCTGATATTTAGAAGAATATCAGTTTGGTCTCATTGACTTCCATAGTAGGAAAAAAATATACTATGGAAGTCAATGAGACCAGAAACGGTCTGGTTACTGATATTCTTCTAAACATCAGAAAATCAGCTGAATACATTCGAAAATGGTAAACCCAACTGTTTAACTCTGGGGGAGTGGTAAAATGAGCCTATTTACAAAAAAAGTGGAGTATCCCTTTAAAATTTCGGACTCAAATGACATTTATGTAATGCAACAATGACACGAAGATGAGAGATTACATCTCAAGAATTCACATTTTGAGCAATTATAAATAATTTTAAATAAATAGTAGCATCTTAAAAACTGAAAGTTGTGGTCCAGGATGCTATTTGGTCAACAGAGGATTCCAGCCATGCATGCTACAACAAGTTCCTGAATCAACATCTTTGTTGATCCGGGATCACCTTTTCAATCAACCAATCATATTTGAGGGACAAGATTACAGTTTATGTCAAGTTTAGGCTTAACCATGGATGAAGTACTTAGACATCAGTGTTATTCACCTTTCATTACCCTTTGATTTTAGGGAAAAGTTATGGGTAGGGTTAGTTTAGGGGTAGGTATTGGTAAGTACTACATTTTGGGACAGTTGATCCAGGATCAACAAAATATGTCTTACTCGGCAACATCCATTCACCTAGATGTGTATATCATTGCACAGTACAGCACAGATATATTAACTATTAACTGAAACACTAGGTGCATTTACATGTCAGGGACTACATTATTTATATTGTCATTATATTTTATAAAAAAATAAACAACACACTTGCTGTTTGGAATATATTCGGAAATAAAGAGGTTTCAGGCCCTTGACTATAAAAACCCTTTAGTCCATTTACAGTCCAGCCTCTTGTACCTTCCTGGTTAAATATAAACTTCTCTAGTTTCTAAACTAGTGAGATGACCTATACAACTATTCAACCCATGTTGTTGTTTCTCTTATGGCTTCTACAGTGAGGATGTTTACTTTCCTCTAACTGTGGAACAGTAGTGTTTTTCCCTGCCTTTAGGAAGTATAGGCCCAGTTCAGTTTGGTGATGCAACTCTAGGCAATATCCACAAGCAGTGTCCCTACCAGATGATCTGCTGTTCGGACAATGGATAGGGAAGAATGAATGCCATTAAATAATGAAGATTTTCTGTGAATGTTTCACTGTAAAAAAATATTGTTGGTTTAACTTAAAAAAGTAAGTAACCTGATTGCCTTAAAATTTTAAGTTGATTGAACTGGAAAAAGTGAGTTAATACAATGAAGGAGATTGATTTAATCATCAGAAACTCAAAATAATAAGTTATCTCAACTAAATAAATTATTTAAGTAGATTTGACAAAAGAAAAAGTGTTGTGATAGCAAATCTTGAAAATATATGTTTTACAGTGTTCAGTAACACTGGATTACCAGTGGCAGATAACCAGTTTCTTTTAGCATGCACAATGAGCTGAATAACATTTATTTATAGATTGTTGAAATTTCAAGCGGTGATACTAGTGTTATATGGATCTAAATCTTTACCAACGTTTTTTACACACACACACATATATATTTATACTTAAAAAAAATCACATTACATGAACAGCAAAACAGCTACCAATTAAAAATGGCGAAACATTAATTTAAACTCAAACTGATGCTAAAAACAACAACTGACATGTCCTTTGTCAGAACAATCATTTCCATATATGTCTGTAGCAGATATGTATCTGTTTTTAGCTTTGAAATCGACACCATCAAGATAAGTGTCATACACGTTGCTGCTGCTATAATGATGAAGTTGTCTACTAATATGTTATAGTCTACAAGTATTATTAGTAAGTCAGTGGTAATAGTGACACCTCTGCAATTACTGAGAGTTAGACATGCTTCGAGACATGTTAAGCACAATAGGAAGTCATAGCTTAAGGAGGGCAGGATTTATTTGAAAATTCTTGTCCGCCTCCTCAGAGAGAGATAACATCTATCCATCTATCTCTGCATGAATAAATAGCTCCTGAGAATACCTCCTGTATGAAAGATAAAATCCCAGACAAAGACATCAAACATATTTACAAGTTCACTAGACATAACATGCAAGTGTGTTCAATGTTCATTTTTTCCTCAATTATATTCAATATCTTCTTATATTTAGTTCATTGATAGGTGAATCATCTTTATGAAGATAATTACGTATCCCAAGTTTTAAAAATGTTACTTGATGGCATTACTATTTGTTGGAATGTGTTCATAAAATGTGGTTCTAACACATAACTTTTATTGAAACAGCAAATGTGTGAAGAAACTTAGCAACAACATCAAGTTCACAAGAATTCACAAGAGGTTTTGGTTTTTCACCCACGAAGAATGGCCAACTTTCCAAACACAACAAACAAATCTTAAAGTGGTGTATGTCACTTCCTTTGTTAATTTCCACAGAAAAACAGATATAGGCCCTGTCCCAAATGGCATACTTCCTCAGAGTCTACACTTCGGTGACATCATGTAGTACAGACCTATAAGGCCCTTAGCGCGAGTCCGCGAGGCCGCATTGAGAAGTTTTTTTGAGACAGACTCAATCGTCATGCCGGAAACAGGAAGAAGTTCTGATTGTTGTTGTTGGACAGGAGCTGCGGGTCGATATGCTGCCGATTGTTGTTGTGGTTTTTACTATTTTTGCAAGATGTCTTTTCATGTGGATAAATCATATTTTTCCGGACGCGTTCCTCATGCCTGTGAAAACCTTATCCCTCTCTATAAGGAGCTGAAAAAACTTAAAGGTCATCTCATCAGTCCCTTTGTTAGAAAAAATTCACAAATATCATTAAAAATTACAGTCTTTAGTATCGAAAACAGGATTTATTTGATTGCCCCAAATCTTATGTCCATGTGAACTACACAGCCTGCTTTTACAGTTCTATAATTGTTTATGCCACCTGCATTAGAATCGATGTCATGGTTATGTAAATGATAAATACAGTTGTACATAATAATACATAATGTTCAATTTTAACAAAAAATGAAAATGAGTTTAAGAAAAATGTATTGGTTTCAATATTTATATGAGTCAGTAAAGCCATGACATTCGGTTCTATTTATGTAATGAATCACAATGCGATCGTATTATTTAACGCGCTATTACTATGTTTGAGATATCAACCACTGGTCGATAATGTTTGTATAAACTGTAAGTAACAACTGGTAAAATGTCCGCCTATGTCATAAAAAAACATAATTATACTTAAATATTCTCTTCTCAGCCATGTTTACAGTCCGTGAGCGAAATCTCATCCGTTTTCTGATTGGCATTTCGCAAGGATTCCTGGGTAGTTAAAGTGCATGGAGCCTGCATCTAGGTACAAAGGGGGCGCTGCTGAGCACACTTCAGAGCGTTGAAATGCTAAATGGGACGGCCTACTGACACGTAGACTCAGCGAACACGCGCAATTTAAGTCCACGAGACCCAAAGTCCGCATGAAGTGCACCCATGGGACAGGGCCTAAGTGAGTTTTAAATAGAAAAAGTTAAAAGTTTTATTTCAACAAGACTAAAATTAAATATTTTGTTTTTGTCCATACAATGAACGTTAACCTCCTGAGACCCTGCGTGCACATACGGGGACATCACATTTTTGGTTCTGTGCAGCATAATACTTAATTCTGTGTGACTGGAACATGTTTTTCACAAACGAGGACACTTACACTGCCATCTGGTGGCGTCAGAAGAGAAAAAAAATTAACATAAATAATTTAAAGATGGCAGAGAAAACAGGTCACATGTCACGCAGCCACTCCAGACCAAAACTTCCACAAGGTAAACAATCTAATAACATTTCATTGTTGATTCTTGTTAAGTTATGCATAATAGTGTTGTATGTTTGAAACGGCATGCACATTTGACAAAATTTTGTAAAAATAAAGATTTACCAAGCTGCTAAAGTTGATGTCCCCATATGTGGACATTGGGACTAAGCTTCGTTGAAACTTGCAAAAAAAATGAAAATTTGTAGTTGCATTGAGCTTCGTGGCAGGCTCACACACTCGAGCGCGCGCACACACACACACACTCAACGGGGCGGGGCTTCACTCACGATCGCGCATGCACACATACACACACTTGCTCACTCGCACACACACACACACGCGCGCACTCTCTCTCTCTCTCTCTCGCTCGCTCACTCACTCGCTATCGCTTACACACACATCACACACTCGCGATCGCGCGCACACACACACACATACGCTCTCTCTTGCTCGATATCCACCGTGGTGGAGCTCTGAAAATCAAAAAATACCCTGAAAAAGATGGGCTGATTTTTAGAATTGCGCATCCAATGGTGCACCTCTCCTGGGCACGAATAAAGCCCATGGAGGGTTCAGGGGCAACAGTTACACAGTCTTTCACACCGGTTAAGTGTGATCCACTGTTCCCACAGATAAAAAGAACATTTCTAGTTTGGAGAAGCAGAAATTTTGGAGCATTGCAAAAAAGAAATCAAATTTTCAATTTGTTTTGGATATGTTTTTTTTATGTGGATATTATATATTATTATGGATATTATATTTCATTATTATATTTATTTTGGTTTTCCATATCAATTTTCAGAAGTTATGCATGCAAGAGTAACAATGAAAAATGTTCAGGCACAATGCTCATGCAGTAAAAAAAAATAGATTTGCACTTTTTTACACAATGGTGTATTGATTGTTTTCTGTGCATACAGACAATTTTTTGTTTTTTGTTTTTTCAAAAAGTGCTTCATGTTCAAATATAATATCTGGTTATATGTCTTGCTCCCTCCTAACCCCAAAAAGCTAAGAAATCTAAAAGCACACCAAACCAAAACTCAGGTCTCAAGTAGTTAAGATAGACCCACTGTCCTTGCATGAGGACATCATTTTATGCAAAAACTACTTCCTGTACAAAAACAAATTTTAGTTATTATACTTATTAGGTCCTACTTGTCCCAAATAGCAAGAAAAATTATAAAATGCACACCAGGCAAACTCTCGGGTCTCAGGAGGTTAATGGGGTCCAAAACAACATTGTACACCACTGACCTTCACTGTAACATTACAACACTGAGACCTTTTTTCAATGTATTCTCTTATGTGCTTCACAGAAGAAAGTCATAGAGGCTTGGAACAACATGAGGGTGAATAAAAGATGAAAGAATACAATTTTTTGGATGAACTATCCCTTTATTATTGTCATGTATTCTCTTCCCATGATGCTCAGCTGAGCATTTGTCCAAACATTTTCTTTGCGGTGTGTTTTCAGAGATTGACTTCGATGCCCTTCTCTGGAGGGACCATGGGAATGTGGAGTCAGCTGACTCAGTCTAGTCCAACAAGAGCAGAGTTTCCGTTGGATACAGTTTGGCCCCAAGCCCATTAAACTCTGTAAACGGTGAGAACGAGAATGTTACATCCCTGTAAGCACTAGAACCGCTAACACTTCCTCAGAGTAATGAAACCTGGGTTTGACAGTGACTCTTTAGACTGTCTATCACACGAGTCACCGAATAAAAGGGCAGAGTGTCAGAAAATATGCTCAAAAATTATCAACAATTTCACTTTGAAGGAATTCATGATTGAAGGAATGAGGAAAAGGCCATGATCTGTGCAGAAAAGAGGGGATTTCATTCTGATGTAAAAAAAAAAAACACTTCCTCATTCCAGGACAAACAATGATTGTAAGTAAAGGTGTTTGATGGTGTTTTGTAAACCCTGCACTATTTCTGGACTTTCAGTTTGCAGTCACACAAAGAAATTATATTTGCGAGCAAGTGTTTGATGGAATGAGGAAGACTTCGATAAAATCATCTCACACTGTGTACATTGTCGCTGTGCTTGTTTGTCTTGAGTGGCTATTGAACTGATTTTAGACACATGGTAAATTGTAAGGTTAAGCATCGCTCTTCCCAGAATCAAAACCACAGAGAGTTTAATGTATCAGAGCCGGCATAATAAACAGGAGTTTAAATCGAGTGGACGAGGAGCATTTTGATGCCGCTCTGGCTGCGTTAGTGTCCTAAGTGGTTTGATTTTTACAGGCAATTCCTGTCTGACACTTAAAATACAGCCAGGCTCCAGCTGTGGCTCATATACTTAGCTCAGCTCAAGGCGACGTGTCACAGCACATCATTTATTTGATTCCCGAGTCAAACCCTCAATCTTTCGGCCATGTGGGAGGGCAATCACCGCAGCGATGGCATGTTTTTTGGGTGTTTGTTTTTTTGTATAGAATTCTCTATTCTTGTTTAAAGGGAACAGATGACACTAACCATCCTGAGACTGCAGAAAAGCAGAACAGAAGCACTGATCTTTTATATACCGAAGGAGCACTTCACAAAAAGCACTCAATATGCACGCTCAATATGGATCTGTACTATAGAGTTGCTTGAGATTTTAAAGGGATACTCCACTTTTTTTGGAAATAGGCTCATTTTACCACTCCCCCAGAGTTAAACATTGGGTTTGACCATTTTCGAATGTATTCAGCAGATTTTCTGATATTAAGAAGAATATCAGTAACCAGACAGTTTTTGGTCCCATTGACTTCCATAGTAGGAAAAATATATACTATGGAAGTCAATGAGACCAGAAACTGTCTGGTTACTGATATTCTTCTAAATATCAAAGAATCGGCTGAATACATTCGAAAACGGTAAAACCCAACTGTTTAACTCTGAGGGAGTCGTAAAATGAGCCTATTTCCAAAAAAAGTGGAGTATCCCTTTAAGTAAATGGATTTCAATTAGCTCTTGCTATAAACAAATCTGTACAACATCCGTCTTTAAATATTTCCACCCCTAACTATAACCATGGCACTTTGAACATGCCCCTTTTTGCATGTTAAATGAGAAACTGCACACATGAAAGTTGCAGACTTGTCACGAACGAGATACCTGCCGACTCGAACCCAGACAAAATCAATCATTTGAAAACTATTACGTCTTTTTCTACTGATACTACAGTTTTACATACTCAGCATGAACAGCACAGTCCATGAACTCTGTTAATTGATTATCTTTGCCAGTGAACATAAAATCAAAACAAAACTGCTACATAATCAGAACTGCTTCCGCACAAAAATATACAAGCTTCTTTAAACACCGCCAGAAATAAAGACTCATCGTGTTTAATGAGATATCATAATAGTCTGGCTTCAATTCCTCTCGAACGCAACAACCACAATGAATCTTTACTAAAAACATATAAATACGCGCCCACCCAAATGACATTACTCAGTAAAATTGCATCAATTATATATAATTCTGTACAACTACATAAATTAAAACGTACTGTGTCACGTTTCAGCATAATGCTGATCACACCCATGATCTTAAACATCCATCTATCAGCCAACAACAAGTTGCAGCCACAAGTATATATGACCTAATATATGTCTCGACCCAGGAATGTTGCATTATGGTCTGGCCCTGCAGGCTCCACTTTATACTTTTCAGTTTATTTAGATTAAGCAATCAGGACCACTGGCAACAGAAAATCAGATTGCTCAGAAAATCTGGGTTACAAATTCCATTTCCAACAATTACTCTGGACCATTTATAATCACAATTTTGGAGACAGACCGAGTAATGGATGAGATCTGTAGGGACCTACGGTCAAATGCATTTGACTACTTTAATATTGTATACATTGAGAAGAGCAGAGTAACCAATTTAACCTCTTAGCAACAGTATAAAACTGTGTGTGGGTGCAGCAATGATCACATCATCTATTCTTCTGAAAAACACTGCAATACCTTTGAACATGTCTAAACTGCCTTGGGCCTTGAATCTTATCTCATGGAGATGAAATCAGCACTCTACAGACATTTGCTGTGTCATCTATAGCCTACACCCCGAGTACATAAAACAATGCACACCTCTGTTTTTAATGTTAAAATAAACTTTACTGAATAAAGCAATAACAATAAGATAACAAAAAGATTATTTTTTAACAGTAGCCAAAGACTATACAACTGAAAAGGTTGTAAAACATCATAAATCGATGTTGATTTCCTAAAATGGTTTTCCTTTTGATCCTTTGCCTGTCATGGCAGGATCGGGTCCCGAACACCACCGTGCTGAAGCTCACTAACAGCAGTGACATCTACACCATGTTCCGGAGGAGGCGACACAGTTGGATCGGCCATGTACGTCGTATGCCAGATGAACGTCTCCCAAAATCCATCTTCCACACTGATAAAAATGATTTTGTGGTGAAGTAAATACTACAGAAAAAAAAGGTTAGTTCAGGCAAGAATTTTAAAAAATAAGTAAATTCTATAGTAGAACTCAAGTAAATCGTGTAGAAATGAAAGCGTAAATATCAACATTATAAAATTAAGTAAAATTACTCAACTTTTCTGATACTGGTGTTCCCATCATGCACTGGGCCATGAATAATTAATGAGGTTGATTTTTGACTGTTTTCCAGCCTTATTTACACTATTGTATCATTACTTTTGTTGTTAGGATTAGTAATTTGCCATATTTGACATTTTGACAGTTCATTTTCTGCTTAAAATGACACATTCAAACACAAAAACGACCTATCAAACGTTACCGTCATTGTGTATTGTCTACCAAGTATTGAGGTCTGCATTCACACATACTATATCAACAGTAAAGACATGATGGGACTCACTGCAAGTATTAATTACTTAAACAGTGTGGTGTAATTCAATATTTTGTGGCACTTGTGCTGTAAAAGGCCTTGATTGAATGCTTGAAACTGATGAACATTTGAAGATGTGCAAGTATTTCCAGGCAGATTTTAACTGCATTATTTCTATCACTTCGCCAAATGATTTCCGTTATTTTAAAGGTCCTTAGGAACCAAAATCCAGACAACGACAAAGCAAATAAATATAGTAAACAATGGGATAAAAAAACGACCAATTTTTACATGTTGATGCCACAAAATTATGATTTATTTAGGTCTGTCAAATGATCGCGATTAATCACATCCAAAATAAAAGTTTGTGTTTACATAATATATGTGGGTGCACTGTGTATAATTATTTTGTAAATATATATAAATTGTAGGAGCCATAAGGCTATTAATAATGTTACTTAATGTCATTGTTGTACTGTATGTAACTACTGTCTGCACTCCCTCCTGTGGTAAGGGGAAGGAATTGAACCCCTTTTTGGGGACTTCCTGAAGGTAGCCATCTTAAACAGGAAGTGATGTAGGACAATATAATGTTAAAAATATATTAGAATATGGGAAGAGTGATCAAGGAAAGACATATTTATTTTATTTTCTAAAGAGGACTGGACTGGAAGGAAGAATATGAGTATGAAATGACAAGATCATAACCAGTTGATGGCAGTAATGCAACTTTTTGGATGCCAACTGCCGTAAAACAACAAAGAAGAAGAAGAAGAAGGGCAGAGGGGAAGAGAGACACTACAGCACTGTTTGTTTTGGAGGACAGAGTTTTGTCTTCAAGTTTTCATCTTTTTGTTACAATAAAACTCAAGTCTTGTTAAAACAGATGTAGCGTCAAATACGCTTTCCCTCACGGAAGTGGCTTAAGAAGGAAAGAAGCCACTACATTAAGTCAAACAACTCCCAAGAAGGACATGCAGGCATGTGGCAGGCCCAATCAAGGCCTACATCTGGAATGATCGAGCCATGAGTGACACGTATCGACAGCTTTGAAAGGATTCTGAAATTCATCCAATGCGTGAGTAAACAAGGTTGAACTTATTTCTAAAAGCTGTGGTTGAGAATTTTGGCTTTGATCAAAGCATGGTACAAGAAGGTGATGCTTATCCATACATTGTGGCCTGCTGACTTGATTGTGCTTGTTTGTGTCAAACATGGCTGATGAAATGTCCAAAAATGAAAAGGATGGAGTTGAACAAAGCATTGGATCACTCAGTTCGCGTAGGGGAAAGCTTGGTGTGTGCACACGTAGGATGAATGAAGTAAAGGCATTGCTTGCTGAGGGTTGTGATGTGGAATCAATAAAAAGAAGTGCAGAGATATTTTTTATGTCACTTGAAGAATTCAAGACTGCTCATAGGCTTGTGCAAGAACAACTATCCAATGATATCAGAGAAAATGAGCGCGTTGACTGGTTTGAGCCTAAAATGGCTACTTTATGAGTGAATATGAGTTGTGGAAAAATGTTCAAAAGGATCCACAAACACTCATTGAGCCAAGTGATAGTGACACACGCATGAATATATATTTAAGAAAAAAATGATATTTATATATAATATAAATTATATATAAATCTATATACAATATATACATTAATATATTTCTTAAATATATACATATTATTAGATAATTATATTATCAAAAATGTGTAATCTAATAGATAATGTTACTAACTACAATTTCATGTAATTTGTATTTATTAAGAGACTACAATTTGTGAGTAATTTAACCAGCACTGATGGTGTCATTTCCAAGTGATGATTGAACCATGAAAAGGAGGAGTTATCAACTGAAATG
The DNA here is from genome assembly GCF_988280905.1 of Pimephales promelas. Classification (NCBI taxonomy): domain Eukaryota; kingdom Metazoa; phylum Chordata; class Actinopteri; order Cypriniformes; family Leuciscidae; genus Pimephales; species Pimephales promelas. The sequence continues at coordinate 24,056,403 of NC_142785.1, read as the reverse complement.
GAGTCAGGTTGTTCTAGGGGAGGGACTGAAAAGAAAGCGGGATTTATTAGCCGAAATGGGAAGTGGTTTCAGAGGTGGAGGAAGTACATTTTCAATAAAAGATTACAGATACCATTTATTACTGGTGAAAAATGAGTCTGTCAACTGATGAGTCACGCACAATGAGAGCAGGAACGTGCATAAAGCAAGCAAAATGATAAGATTTCATGTTGACTTTATGGCACTGTTTTTTAAATAAAAATAACAAAGAAACTAGGGCATAAAACAAACTTTCTCACCCAGCCTCTCCCATTTCTCCTTTCTAACTGTCTACAGACACAAAAGACACTGATTTAAACTTAGAAACCCTCCCCAGTTTTCCACTTTCTCACAAATACTTCTGCTGTGCTACTTAAGTCTTGGCTGTGATTGTAGTTCGACTTATAAATATATCCATAAACTGTGTGTTTTATTTGTTTACATTGTTCATCTTTAACACATGCACAGCATTTTGACTTTGATTGACATTTGCTGCTCAGATGATAATAATGAATTACAGTTTTGGAGCGTCAGTGACAGTTTTGCATGCAGTGTTACTGTATTTCATTTCAATTAAGAAATTGTTTGGCTAAGGAGTGCTTTTTCACACAGTGCTTCTGTGTCTTTAATATTTACATAGGAACATTGTGCAACATTGTGAAAAAGAATGTATGGCAAATGTTTTGAAATCAATCATTAACTCCATTTACATGCATGAACATTGACCAAGTCTTAAAGCAACACTAAGTAGGATTTTTTACCTTAAAATAATGTTTCCAAAATCGCTTCAGTGGTTCATTAAGTCATAAGAGGGTGAAAGGCACTTCTGGATTCGCTTTGCGGCCCTACAACCATGCTATGTAAGATTGCCAGATTGGTCGCATTTCTGTAGTTCTAATGAGACATAAGAAAACTACAAATTTGACTAGCTTTTACGTCAAGCGTTAGCCTTCAATTTTTTTGTTTTTCTTCGTTTCTGATGTCGCAATACATCATACTTTCCTGAAATCATGCAACATACTCTACCTTGTCTGTGGACATCGTTCATTCCAAAGCCCTTGCTGGATAAACAACGAGAGTGTGTGCGTTGAACACTCGGAATACAACGAGAATACGCTGCGGTAGGCTAAATTATTTACGACAGCGGTAATGGACAATTCCGCTTCCAATCTGTAGGACGACGGCAGAGGAAGAGTTACTTGGTGTTGCTTTAAAATTGTCAGGAAAATGGTTTAGTAACAAATCCAGTGATAACCTACAGTAGGCTCACAGGTGTACTACAACTTGAGGGTGAGTGGCCTAATTGATGAGTATCCCTTTAATAATGTTCGAAAAATGAATGAAAAAACAGTGGTTTAAATTCAAACTTTTATATTTGTCTTAAAAAAAAAAGGTCAATAATTATCGATACTGAATTATAGTAAACATTATATGGTGATACATTTTTTACCTATATCGCACAGCCCTAGCATGTATATATGACCTCTCACAACCCACTGGCTGTGGATGTTAGTGTAACTCTCCCAACTGTTGATTGGCTCAATTGGCCAAGCTGCCTCTGACCATTCATTCAGTGAAGGATAAATGAGTGATGACAAGACTGATTGAAGGGACTCAGTCCACTCCACACTGTTTAATCTTCATCTTTTCCTGGCCATCGGAGGGCCATTAATATGGGTCAAATCTAGGGGACTAACTTCAAACCATTTTCTTGCCATTATACTGTCATGAAAGGGGAATATTAGAATGGTGAAATCATATTCAGATAAGACTTCAAACACACAGCACAGCCATCAGCAGTTGGCGTCTACGACTGTCTCACTGTGATTGACAAATTCTGATGCAACAGTACAGTTATTGTGCTGGCTGAACATGCATTCACATAATTTTGAGATTTTGTGCTGCAATAGTCATAACAAGATGTCATCGGCAAAACAAAACAATGTGTTGACTCCATCAGAACTCTCTCAGAAAAGCGTTGAGCAAGAGAGGATCTGAAACACCACTGACTCAATTACAACCAGCTCAAACTGCATTGTTTGGTCAGCTCAGACTTGACAGTCTTAACCCTGCATGGACATTACATCTGACACTTCTGCTAAAAGATAAGCATAGAATTATCAAGCCATCTCGACATCATAACCTCCATGCATGAATTAACCAACCCTAAACACAGATATGGCGATAGCATTGTTGCGCAGATTACACTCTAAGCATGGCCAAATTGAAAGAAGCCAGATTACAATTTAGAGCAGTTTTACCACTCAGTTGAAGCTTGGTGTGTTTGTTTAACTATCAGATCTGTTCTCTGCAAGTCTGTTGAGTGCAATAATGATTGGCCACTTTTTTTCAGCAGTCTTGGGTCCGGAAGTATTTTTCTCCTTCATTTTCTCTATTGGGATTTCAAAAAATTCCTCAGAAAATATTTTGAACCCAACAAGCTTCAAGGTAAATCGCTCCATTTCTTAATTCAATATTAAATAAATAAATAAATAAATAAAATGCATGAACGATTGAACAATAAACGAATAAATTCATGAACAAATGATTAGTAATATAAATAAATAATCAGGCCTCCATTTACATTTACTATAAGGTTTGAAGAGGCAAACAAACACAAGAGGTGCTCAAATGTTTCAGACATTGCACCATAAGCAAGAATAGGCAGGAATTAAAAGAAAATAAAAACATAGAATTGTTTTTTTTTTATGATGATTAAGTTGTTTAAAATTGTATGTTGTCAGGGATTCTTCTCATAAAGCAATGCAAATGATGTAATTGAACAAAACACATGAGTATATCTCAATGGATTTAAAGACATTATAAATAAATATGTACAATATAAGTGGAGGCTGTCTCAGTTACATGATTTTCAAAGCTTCATGGGAGTGGACAGCCTTTGGCGCATTCGTTTACATGGAACAGCAACTATTTTAGATTAGAGGATCCAGCGTTGCCCAATTCATGGTCTACAGAAGATCTTCTCTTAATAACCTCAGAGCTCTTGTAGGTGCGTCTTGAAAGGTTTAAGGATAAAAATGATCCTTCTTGAACCCGACCGATTCGATTCAGGCCAATCCCAAGAAAAGTGCTGAGTCCTGGCTCCTTTTCTCTGTATTTCAGCTCCGAATCTGCTCTTTTCGTTTACTAATAATAAGCATGCTGCTTCCCTGTTGACTCTCTTCAGAAGTGAGCGTAATGAGGGCATGAACTCAAGGACCCGTTCTGAAAAAAAGTGCTGATGTCTCATTCTGGGACGCCTTTGGAGCTGCTTCCAGCGCGCAGGCTGTCTTTATTAAGATGCACGAGACGTCCCTGTGTCTCCAGCAAATTTCTGGAACACTGACACGTTCTGAGCACTGGCCCAGGCAGCGGAGCCCGTGGGTGGGTCCGGAAACATGCTGGTATCATGCCGGACCTCAAGGGTGAGATCTGGTTCCATGAGCTGCCTTTGAAGAGAGAAATCAAGGCGGGAAAGGAGGAAACCGGAGGGGTTTGAAAAGAGAATGGGTTTCAATACTTTGTTCGGGTACTATCTGTTTTAAATGCTTGGTGCTTTGGCTCATTTATTTATTTCTTATGGAAATTCTAGATGCTCTCACCTGTAGGCCTAATCTTTTTTTCTTCAACACACCCTTCTATTGCATCACATAATTTAAATGGGAACAAGAGTTTGAGCTAAGCCTCTTAGTTCAGTTTCACAGGCTCAAATATCCACACAAAAGCATTTCCATGTAAAATGGACACCGAATATGCCAGAATCAACAGTTTTGTGATACTAACAGTGAATTCTGAGGCTCAAAGCACTGTATTCTCCAAAACCACAACTGAAAGCTCTCCTGAACTCAAAAACGTGCACGTTCATGTCATCCACATAGTTATGTGAACCAGTTCTCATCATGTAAACAGCATTACAGTGCTGGTTTCTGCTATGTTATGTTACACACAAACAAAGCATCATATGACAAAGAAAAATGTCACCCACTCAGTGTTTAATTATGCAATACTCCTTAAAATGCCATCTCCCTCCTCCCACTATCCCTTTTTCCTCCCTCTATCTTACTTCCCTCCGTGTATGTCTTATCTCATGAAAACAAAATGAACAAACAGTCTTTACGAGGCATGGCCTCATAGAAGTCTAACCACAATAACTGTAGGCCTGTTCCTGACAGCATATAGGCGTCAAGACAATGCTGTCATTAAACCATCAGTATGCACAAGCGTCTCACCACATTTAATCAAGTCACACGTGCCTGCTAATTAAAGGAATAGTTCATGTAGACCATGTTGTTATGGTGATGTTTACCAGAATGTTGATGCTGTTTTTCCTATACAATGCGAGTGGCTAAAAGAAATATGCCGAAATCTGAGGGTACGTTTACACAACAACGATGTACTAAAAACAGAAAGGTTTTACCTTTTTCCGCATACAGATGATAACATTGTCAAAACAATCATACGGTTCCACGAAAACAACTAAAAAGGCTGTACTATGTCAGGCCAGTAGTTGGCGATGTCACTTTGAAAAGAAACACTACGCGCCTATAGACTGAACATGTAATATGTTTTCACAAATTTTGTTTAAATGGGGAAGATAACAGTATAGTTTTCAAAACCCATTTTCAAAAGCTTGTGTCATAGTCAGAGCAACAATATCACTGGAATGACTCTCAGAACAATAAAACATTGACAGCCAATTAGAATCCACCTGACTGGTACACTGATGGCGCTTTTCCACTACACAGTACCAGCTCGACTCGACTCGGTTCGCCTTTGTTTGGTTTTCCACTGTGTAAAAGTTGTACGTGTTCCTGCTTTCGGGTATTTTTTTTTTTGTACCACCTCCGGCAAGGTTCTGAGCGAGCTAAGGCGATACTAAAATATCACGTGAAAACAATGCCGACTGCTGATTGGTCAGAGAGAATCGTCACCATTCACTGCATCATCATTACACGAGCCAGATGGAGTATCCAGAATAACCCCGCCATTTTTAAATAGTTTGGCCAGAGATAGTTACTAAATTAACTACTATCATTATGCAACATGACATCATGACTTTTGCGTAAACATACACGCCATTTTCGAGTCAAGTGGCGTGTTATCTCTAGCATTTTGAGCTATCCATGTGTATGTCTACGCCATTAACGTCCGAGTGATTCCGCGTGTCTGTACACGCCGTCAAATGTCCGCGCGAAATGAAGCAAAATGTAGATCTACATCTGGGGAGCGATCTCTTTTTTTCCTAGGATGGTAAGGGAACACTCATAAATGCCATTAACCCCAGTGACGGTTAAGTTTAGGGACGGGGTTGAGGTAAGTCATATATTTATATATACAGTAATAACTTTAAGTCAACGGCGTTCATAAACACGCTGAAAAGCGATTATGCGTCTTGATAGCACGCCAAAAATGGAAATACGAATTGGCGTGTCATACACACGCTACTTCATGAGATCAGTCTGTTATTATGGCAACTCGGAAGAATACGCCGTGGTAAAACGAGGAGGTGCAGACTCTCCTTTGTTTGGTGGCTGAAAAGAGGATCCTGCGAGAGATATATAGGGCAACGAGGAACGAAAGGTGTCGCTATGACGACTGGGTACTATTTGTGGCGGTACTGTCTGCAATGGAAAACGGAACGAAAACGAGCTCAGTCGAGCCGAGCTGAGTCGTGTCGAGCTGGTACTGGTAATGGAAAAGCGGCATATATGTAACTTTTTTTGCACTCTAGTGGTTAACAACATTGTGTTTTGTTTTGTTTTGGTTGTGCTTCAGCTCTGCCTGACTGTGCGGATGAATATGGTTATCATACTGCTCATAAAATATTCACTACTAGACTTAAGAGATATAGCCAGTTTAGATGGAAAGGATCTCAAGGTGACTAGCTGAAGATGTTACTGTATCTTTACCCATTAATACTTCCTCTACAATAACCCAAAATTAAATGACATCAAAATGCGGAGGTGACGTATTTATGACTCTACAGGTGAGTAATGTGTATTTTATTGAGCAGATGAATTTTCATAGCTCTCTATCAGAGTTTATTGTAAAGCATTATCTATTATAGATAATGCTTTACAATGAAATCTGATAGAGAGCTACATATGAAAATTCAGCTGCTCAATTAAATACACATTACTCACCTGTTGAGTAATAAAAACGTCATCTCCGCATCACTTTTACAACATTTCAATTTCCTGTTCTGGCCATCTCCAAAAAAAAAAAAAAAAGCCAATCTTGTTTCTCGTATTGTTACAGGTGATCCCAAGAGGTTCGAGATTTAGCTGCTCCATCCCAACCTTTTCACTCGTTGTAACCCACTCACTCCCATACACGTCAAAGCACCGAGAGAACCTTTACTGATATGACGAGACACGCACGGACGAGTGACGCAAGCAATTTCGCGCAAAAACCATCCTGCTCTGTCTATAAACACTTATAATGGGGCTTACCATAGTGAATCTGGGTAAGACAAAACGGTTTTTAAGAAGGGTTGATGGTGCATTGACCCATTCTTTAAATGTAGTTAATTTTGAACAAAATAAAGTTACATAGAATTTAAAGTGTCAGACAACAAATAAGAAACAGCATGTTATCGCCTGTTGCTGTGGATGCTAATATAATTATCATTATAGTTATCTCTCTATAATTATCATGCATTAATGAGAATAAGGATATGACACCACAGTTATAATGGTAATGACACAGTTTCACAAACATTGACAGCCAAAGAACCCATCTGACTTCACTGAGCTCTATGTGAAGCAAATGACAACTGCAGTGTGGGCTTAAAATAAACCAAACCTTGTTGTGTTGGTGTAGATGCTAGTTATTGTTATAGCATTATTTCTGTGAGCGGGCCTTTAGAATAGTCATGTTGAGCAGTTTTATGATGCTTTTTTGGTCATTTTTGGACCTTGGCAGCGCCTTGTCACCATTCATTTTCATTATTTGTAAAAGCACAATGTTAACATCCTGTCTAACTAATTTAATGGTCCATGGAAGAGGGAATGTAATACTGGAAAGACCCGAGGATGATATAACTTTCATTTTTGGGCAAAACTGTCTCTTTAAGATAAATACAAATGCAAAGATGCAAGGATGCTGAATATTAAAGGATCAAATAGTGATATCTCGTACATGGATACATTATAACAAATTAAACTAAAGGTACCAACTGGAATGGTGAAGTGACAAGTTCAGTGCAAATACCAGGAACTCCTGAAGTAGTCCTTAGCTTACTTAACTAATTTAAGTTTACACAGCATATGAAGTGGAAATATGAAGTGAAAGCCTTTGTCTGTTCTGGTACAGATGTTTTTATTATCCAAACCACAGCCTCCATTAACTTTGGTCTATTGCTTCTAATATTTTTGCAAGTCAAGCTAATAGCCACCAAATTATAGCTGACCATTAATGCCTGATGATTGTTGTTATTTTTTAACATTACGCGTTCAAGCTATGCAGAACTGATGACTATTCATTTAGAAAAACTTCCAGACCGAAACATCAGTTTGCACAAAAGCTGCTGTTCCTCCCATACAGAAGAGTCTTATCTCAGTGTAGTCATGAAATATTAGGGCTCTGCATTCCTATGCATATAAAAACTTAAACCACAGGAATCCAAGGAATTCTGGAAGAACAATTGTTGCTACTGGACAGGAGCATCTCTCTAATACATGCTTGTTTATAGATTCATTCAGAACTCTGATAGTCTACTAGAATACCAAAACTGAGAAATAATGCGAGAAACACACAAGAGTGAAAGCACAGAGCAAAATTCAACTTTCACTGGGAACTCAATTTCCTCCTGTTGCATCCCTCTGGAGAGAGATTCTGGAGATTCCCACGATCCGTTATGCCGTATAGGAATGGCAAACATTCCAAAGTTGAAAGTTGTTTACAGCGGGCTGTTTTGGATGTACGGAACTCTTTTGACATGACACCATTCAAACAGACTCCGAGTCCGAGCGATCACTTCTCACAATAGTCCACTTACCTTGGTGCTGATCCATTCTCCACACGTGAAGAAGACTTTCCAGCCTGTCAGCTGTGTTAATATGAAGCAGATGAGTCCAGAGCGGTTTGTGTCAGGTTAACTCGATTCCTCAGGTTGATTCTGAAGTGATGTGATGAGGTTATCCTCTCCTCTGGTCTCTTCTACAGCTCTTTCTTTCAGATGCGCCTCCGCGACTGCCGCGCCTCCTCTGGCGCGTCATCAAACAACACCAAGTCAATTGAGTTGTGCGAAAGAGTTGTGCAATCTTACTAAGATATTATAGGCTACGAATACTATACATATTTAAGTAGCCTAGTGCGTTCAAAGTAGCCTATATGCAATAGCTTAATATGTTAGCCATAATATATTTCAAGCAATAGGCTAGTAGGCTAGTGCTGTTGGATTCCAGGTCTGTTCCCAACTAGAAAAACCTGCGCATTTCTATTGTTTTCTGTGTAAACATGTGATTGCTAGGCGTTTAATTGTTGCTCTCTCATAATAGTAGATAAAAAGAAGAAAAGAAAACAAGGGGGGAAACCTTTAGACCTTTTATTATTTTTTTAATTCCACTTCCCTTCCCAAAAACGGCCTCTCCACAGGTAAGCTTGCGCAGCCATTTATAATTTTAGTGTCTGGCTTCCAGAGTCATTCGTTTTCAGGCATTATTTTTTTTTTATGCTGGTTTGTATCGCAAAAAGTTTCAAAAAGTTTTCACTTTGATCTTCTTTTAGTTATTTCCCTATAAATCAGAAGTCTCTCACATTCACAAAAATCATCTTACTGCCGTGCAGTGTTGACAAAAAAAGTGGATATGCGAAGGCTGTAGGCTTAAGGGATTAGTTAACTTTTTTAAAAAAAAAACTTTTGCTGATAATTTACTCACTCTCATGTCAAAAATAAATAAAAACAGTAAGTTTTATAAGCACAAATGCTCGCCTTGCTCTGTTCTGTGATGCGCGTTCGTGACTCTCTCATTTCCAAATGACTCAAAAAAAAGATTTGTTCATTTTGATGAACGAGTTCGAACAGGAGTCACGAACACGCATCACATAACAGAGCAAGGCAAGCATTTGTGCTTAAAAAACGTAAACTATTTATTTTTGAAATGACCGATCGTTTCGCTAGATAAGACCCTTATTCATCGATCTGGTGTTGTTTAAAGCCCTTTGAAGCTGCACTGAAACTCTCATTTGGACCTTGAACCTTTTTGGTGCCCACTGAAGTCCATAATATGGAGAAAAATCCTGGAACGTTTTCATCAAAACCATAATTTCTTTTCGACTGAAGAAAGAAAGACATGGATATCTTGGATGACATGGGGGTGAGTTAATTATCCGTAAAAGTCTTTTTAAAAGTGAACTACTACTTTAACAGAGATGGCTCTCAAAAACTCTGCGCTTAATGTCTTGGTGTTAGCATATTGCTAAAGCGCTGAAAAAAGGTGAAGCACTTTTTTTGGAATAGACGCGATGGATGGCCTAATAAACATACATTCCACACACAAATGTTTGTTAAAATAGGCCTAGTCCGTTTTTAAATTGATCAGTTTGGCTTTTTTTTTTAACATTGAATTAATTAAGCCTACTCGGCGCAATAATTAGGCTAAAATTTTTTTTATCTGTTAGATATATGCTCTAATATTATCTAAAATATGACCATCCTCAAATGTAAAGGCAGTTCAATATTTTATTTGAAGACCCAGTTTGTAGCTATAATAAATACGATAAACATGTAATATTAAATTTAAAGGGATTTCCAAACTCACCTTAATTTTAGCACAGCTGTCTATGAGGGGTGAGCAGGTTTTATAACTGTTATAACCTGTTCATTGAACTCAAATAAAATATTGAATATTGAACTTATTTGAAACAAAGCAAAGGCACCGTGAATGAATTTTTATTTTAATAGTAGCTAGACGAAGATTTATAAATGCCCGGGGTTTTTGTGTTTTTTTTTTTTTTTTTTTTTTGTGTGTGTAATGTCTGTGATGTTTTGCTGTTTTGTGAGGTTGAAGCTACTTAAATTGCCCTGTAAAGGGACAAATAAAGATTTTACTACTACTACTACATATTCTTCATGTACAAACTGAAGCATAACTAAACAGGTTAAGGGGACAGGTTGGTCTGGACAGATTAGGGGTCCACCACAGCTGTCACAGTGAATTTCAAGTGAAACTAACAGGAACATTTACAACCCAAACAAACTGGTTTGCTGTATAAGGACAATAATCCAGGCCAGTCCATCAGGATCATCAGCATATCTTTGAGTTAATCGGTCAGTGTGTGAGAACCCCTTCCTGTCTGCGAATGGGAGTCACATGCTCTGAGAAGCTGACCCCTCCACCAAACCCCTAGGGGTTGCAAGAACTTTCCATCTCTACACTTCCCTGTCAAGACCTTTTTGTGAACTAGGGGATTATATGCATAAATCATAATTTGTAATATACTGTGTTTGTTTTCTCAGCATTTAAGTAGGCCAGTGGTAGGTAGAACCTTTTAACGTAACACAGTGATGTAGACAGAGCATGATAATTTCCTATATGCAACACACTTATTTATACACTAGCCTACTGATCAGTATAAGATTTAAAGAAAATAATACTTTTATTCAGCAGTGATGCATTAAATTGAAAAAAATATTTTTTAAAGGGCCATAATGCACTTTTCACACGATGTAAAATAAGTCTCTCTTGTCCCCAGATGTGTGGTGAAGTTTTATCTCAAAATAATTTTTTTATAACATACATATTCATATACCATCTTGGCAGTACATCACCGCATCACTCCCGGATAACAGAAAATGGCAGGGCATGGGTCGAGCTAAGCCAAGTAGAGTGCAGTCTGCACAATAGGGTGGGGCGACACATTTGGGCAGGGCAACATGTGGTGCCCCGCCTAAATGTGTCGCCCTGCCCCATCGTCCAGACTGCACTCTGGGGTTCCTCGCCTGTGCCAAGTGTGCAACCGCACAGGGCCTCACTCTAAAGTGACAGCTGACTTGATGATGTAAAGCCAAGCAGTAGTTAAAGTTCATGTTTTTGCCATTAGAAATACTATAATAGTTAAAAGACACAGCTAAAAGCGAGACTTTGTTTGTCGTGACGCTGTATTATTTTGCTGTGTGAGTGTTTTTGTGACAGTGATTCATGCGCATACATGTCAGTCAGTGCCGCCTCTCAAATGGGTCCAACCATAACCATGACACTTGCAGGATTTCATCTGACAGTACTTTTAATTTAAAGGGGTGGTGGTTGGTTATGATTTCACTTTTCTTGATACAAAGCAAGATGGATCGATGCTTTCATGTTGTTTACGACAAATTCTGACCCCATCATCTGAATGTCGCAGAAGAAATCGAGATTCATTAAGCCAGGCATTTTTTTTTTTCCGAATCTATTATTGACCAATTGTGCTGAGGCCGTGTGAACCGTAGTTTTCTGAAGTTTCCTGTTCTTAGCTGACATGAGTGGCACCCGGTGTGATTTTCTGCTGCTGTAGTCCTTCTGCTTCAAGGTTCGATGTGTTGTGCATTCAGAGATGCTCTTCTGCAGACCTCGGTTGTAATGATTGGTTATTTGAGTTAATGTTGCCTTTCTATCAGCTCAACCTGTCTGGCCATTCTCCTCTGACCTCTGGGTTCAACAAGGCATTTTCCACTGATAGAATTGCCGATCACTAGATGTATTCTCTTTTTCATTGTAACCCTAGTGATGGTTGTGTGTGAAAATCCCAGTAGATCATCAGTTTATGAAATTCGCAGACCAGCCTGTCAGGCACCAACAACAATGCCACATTCAAAGTCACTTAAATCATATTTCTTTTATCATATTTTATATCTTATATAGTTTTCCTATATGCCCTTCCTTGCAATTCCATCTGGTGATGCTGATGAAATGACGCATGTTAAGCCCAATTTATACTTCTGTGTCGAACTCATGCCGTAGCTACGCCGTAGGCTCTGTGTAGTGCGCGTACCCTTCGGCGTACATTGACGTGCACCTCTCCAAAAATTTTACCATAAGCGCGGTAAATTGTAAGCGCTGTGATTGGCCAGCTAGAACCGCTCCTCGGGTTTCACATACTGTACATACTCCCTCTGCATAATTGTGCATCAACGCGGACAATGACGCAGAAGTATAAATGAAAACCATAGACAGTATAAGAAGTGGACAGATCCATCCCATTGGAACTCCATTGAAACAAGTGAAGCCAATTTTTAGGGATTTTTTTTTTTTTTTTTTTAGCACTTCCGTTCCTGACGCACAGACTCAAACCGACTCAAACAGAGCTTGATGACGTAGATGTGAAGTGAGCAACCTGTCTGTCTTCTAGTGGCTGTGGCATGAGAAATCTGAATCCTTCCCTTCCGAAACTTGCAGAGGCAGAAAGTGTGAGGAGAAACTTTTGCTAGGTATTCTGATTAATTATTTTGTCATTTTGCCACGTTTCCCCGATTGCCCGCGAGCTTATCCTTGTGTCCATACGGTAATCTCTCTACTGTGCGACAGAGAGTCACTTGGTTATGACTGAATTGTTTGCCTACTTTTACAAAAAAATGCTTCTATGGGGGCATATCATAAGCTACATGGTAATGGAGCATTTTATACATTGTCGTGTTTCTTTAGAAATAAATAATGGACAAATGCAGTCTTCAAACGCCTCAGATGTAAATGGGACGCCAAAATGAATGGGAGTCAATGGAAATGCTAACACAAGTGAAGTTCTGCTACAAGATGGCAGCTCCCATGAGGCTTCAACTTCCGGCCGATGGATTATCCCCTTGATGAAAACCAACGTGTACTCTATACCGTAGAGGCTCCGCCGTAGGTCCGGAGCAGAAGTATAAATCAGCCTTTAAGGCAGCAGTCACTGTTTTGAAATAGCTTTAACTTTTTCATGGATTTGAATCTGCAACTGATGGAAAACACATCAATGTTGTGCATTAAGGGACCATTTTCAATATCAAAGACTGATGTGAGAAGTCTTTGGATCAACAGTGGTTACTCATCTCTGAGCAACAGGGTAATCCCCTATAACTGAGTCAGTATGAGGAACCCTATACAAACTTCCATAGTTAATCTACCAGCTTTCCAGTCAGTATTCAGGCTCAGCTGATCCTGTGGATTTAGAGGTGGATGTGTGAATGAAAAACTGTCTGCGGGACGTGTGTGGGATGGGGGCCTGACGGAGGGTGGTCTTCCTCCCAAAGGTTTGTTTGTAAAGGAAAAAATCAGGGGCGTCATATTGTTCATGCTCATGGAGCATAAAGGAACGATGTGAAAATGCTTTTGTACCGATTCCAAGGTTTAGATTCAAGTTCAAAGCCTCCTAGAACAGGTAACAGATTTATAATCTGGAATGCCACTCAGATGCCTGAAAAGGGTTGAATTGTTTGGATGCTGTGTATCAGCTGGATGGTGTGGGTTCAGACATTGGCAGATCCTCCTGGCTGCTACTGTTGAAGCACAAAGAAAATTCCACAGCTGTGAGTCAGAGAGCAGGGGTCACTGATTCAGCCCCATCCGAGCACTGGGGCCTTTTGATTCAAGGACCTTTCCCATGTTACACACATAGACAGATACACTCACAACCTTGTACACAAAGAGGTGCTTGGGATGTGCCAAGTAAATCAGTCAGAGCAATGAGGCGATGTGATGCCATCCATCAACGAACACAACAACTGACCAGCAGGCGGATAAAAGCACTGAAGATTGAATACCTGGTCTGAACACTTCATACTCATGTTCTTCTGAAGTTCTGACCTACTGTGCTGTCTTGCTGACTGTTGACAATAACCCACCTTGGCAAGTCGGTGTAGCTTTTCACACAGTCAGGGAAAGCAAAGCACCTGATCAAACTCGGTTCTCCGCTCCCATGGATCCTCAAGAGGAGAGCGTTATGTCATGAAATAATATTATTCTGCCACTCCTACATTGAGCGATCAGGTTCAGTCTAGCTCATACAAGGAAAAACAGTTTTCTGGTGTGAGAACGGTCCATCGAGAACATTCAGGGTGGCACGTATTTTGGCAAAGCTGCTATAATTACCTCCACATTTTCGTCAAATTCAACTCAGGACATCCTGACAGGGGCTTGTGGGGTCTGAAATCCAAGACCAGTGTATAGCCATCCTAAACACTCAGTGGATACAGCAGTGAGGCGGTATGGATGATGGGGATGATGTTAAAACACAAATCAGGCATGAACCAAATATCAGCACAGAAAAACATCTAAAATCATGAAAATGATAAATGGGTGTCCTAAAAAGCAAATCAAACCAAGCATGATAATGAGCTCCACAGGATGGGAACTTTGTGTATGTGTGTGTGTATCTTTTGGCACTGGTGTGTCACAGTCTGTCGAACATAGAAAAAAAGCAGGGTTTCTAATTTGCAGGAGGGTGAAAGGGGTATGGGTACCCAGAAACACCAATAAACACTCATCTTCTTGCTTAAATACCTCCATTTGTATGTGTCAGTCTGTCGAACATGAAAAAAGTAGGTCTAACTGGGTTGACACAAATTTCATGATTCAATTCAACCCTTCGCAAAGACCCACCTCCCTGGTTACTGTTGCTACAAGCTATATGGACTCTCACGCTCCATATAACAATACATCACAGTGCAAAGAGGTTACTGATAACACACCGACAGAAAAGACAGATCAGTGTCTCTCAAAAGCATCGTAAGCCTGGTAGATTGTAATAGAACCATTGGAATCAATGGTTTCTGTGTTCAACTTAGCTCACAATGCTTTTGAGAAACGTAGCCCAGGTTACTTTTGGTATGAAACATAACTGATCAAATCTTCCTATCAGAGTTAGCTCAAAATAAATATGAATGAATATCAGAGGATATGTTGTTTCAACCACGGAAAGACGTCATTACACAAGTTCAAGTCCACTGATTTTAATCTACTAATTCTCCTGTCTGGTCTGTTTGTCAGACGAAATGACTGATTTGGATGGTTTTGATTGGTCAAATTGCCTTTCAAACTCCCAGCGAAGGGCGAATTGCCATCTAACGTTACGATCTAATGTGGTCTTAAAGTGTCTATTAAATGTGCTCAGCAGAATCAGGTACTTTCCACCTACTGTTTTATTAATACCAAATTCAGACTTAGACTATACTCGGCTCACGTTGGCTAGAATGGCTACTACTTCTTTCTATATATTTCTAAACTATATTCAGAAGCAGGCAGCGCATGCTCGAATACTTCCAGGCTTTTCTACAACTACAAGAGTGGAATCACTGAGTAACACAGTGCCATGTTTTGAATTCGACTCTCTGTGGAGCCTGGGAGGAGAGCGTTTTGGAAAAGAGGTCATACCACCGAGAACATTTATTATCAGGCAGAGAACATGAAGGAAAGCACCCAGGGATTTCCAAGTGACTCAACATGCAGACCTCCCACTGTAACGGCCCCCTTATGGCACAGGGGCTTGTTGTATTTCATGTAAGGCGCACCACCACACAGTAATAATTACATAGGACAAAATGATCTGAAGCAGAGTTTTATTACTCAGCAGAGCTTACACCATTTTCATCAAATCTTTCTCTCAAAAAAGACAGAAAAAGGGTGAGGTACACAGTAGGGGGTATCAAAACCATCTCATTCTGTTTTAAAGTGACATACAGGTCTGTTTATAGTAATCACACTCGTAATAGTCGTATGTTTTGTAATAGGCCTAGGCTACTATAAAAGCACAATGCTGTAATATGTCTTATAGTTCTCTGTCATTAACCCTGTTAGTAACACAGGAAACTGCTTTTGAATAACAGCCAACCGCGGCCCATAATACATCTGCAAGCAGTGTCTATGGGAACAGCATTATTCGGCAGCAATAACGACAACGAGATACGGCCCTGATATCGAGTCTACACCTGGCACAAATGCTATGGCTACAGCTCCGACAATCCCAAGTCAACACAGTGGCAGTATCGAAACACCTCCGAGGCAGTCATTTCAAAGGCTGTTCTTGCTTTATTAAAAAATAAAATATGGTTAAATATATTGCAGAAAAACCGGAAGTCAAAACAAACGGATTGTCTGAGGCTGTTTCAGAGCGAGCCGATGTCTGTTATCCTCCCACGCCTGACCTCTAGTGGTAAAATTTAATATATATATTTTTTATGAAGTAATTTATATTTTAAATTTATAAGAAATAATAATAACAAACACTACCTCCTCTTCTCAAAAATGTTTTTGATAATGAACATTTGGGTGCTGTTTGGGCTTTGGCTAAGGTGAGAACATGCTTGCTACTTTACATGTAGGATTTTTTTTAGAATTGTGTCAAGGCGGCAGAGTTCTGGTGGGAGAGGACGCAGATTTCAGTTTCTAATGCTTTCCAGAACCTCGGCTCCGCAGGTGGAGGATCTTCAGTAGCTCTCATTTCCCGCTTTTAACGCACTTCAAAGGTCTCGTTAGGTCCTCCGCAGCAGGGGGGCTCCAGGGATCCCAACAACTGCACCACCTTAACGGCCTGTTTAGAGGGCGATCCCCGCTGACAGCCCCGGTTCCCCATCTAAAAAATTATAGTCCTGTTTTACAAGAGGGGCAGGAGGGAGGAGGATAAATCTCTCTGCTCCTGGAGGCAGGTTTAATGAGCACAGGCACACCATCAGCTCCCCCTCGCTCCTGAGTTCGGATGTAGGGGTCACGCGCGCACCTCCTTTTGTTCATATTCAAACACTCACTCATTTTAAAGATAAAGATATCTATTTGGGAAAATAAAAAGTGGTCTTTTTGAAGCAAAATAAAACTTTTTTTGTGCTTGTAATTGGATGCAAACAATAAAAATAACAATAAAGGAAAAGTAAATCAGACTAATAGCTCTAATACATCATATGGGTGACTGATAAATTAAAACATGCACAATCTAGTTAGAAGAGCTTCGCTTTCTTTTTCATGTCGTTGCGCTTCCAAAGAGGAAGTCTGTCAAACTCGTGGATCTCCATTCCGAAAATGTCAAAGAACGTCTCGGGAGCCAAGTGGCGCTGAATATAAATAAGGAGAGAAAAAAAGATTGGAGAATTATAAGTCATCATGCATGTGATCAGCTACCATCCCCCCTTCAATATGTCTATTCTATGCTGATAATAATAAATAAATCATTAAATATTTTTTTATACTTAATATAGCATTAAGTATTGTTTTGCATAATAATAATTTTTATTATCTAATCTTTTTCTAATTAAATGTAAATAATTTAATTCTAATTTAAATTTATTATTATTGCAATTGTTTTATTCTACAGAACAAATGAATGCATGTATTCACAATTTGCACACACTTAGATCACAAAATACAGAAAATGCACATGATTCATACAGTTTCCACACAGTGAGGCTACCAGGTGCTATTTACCTCCAGTCTCGACCTGTCCACATCCTTCGGGAGCTTAGTACGCCCTCTGTTGGCGACAGTGAGCATTTCATATGGGTACACCTTTACAAAAGGAGGGATTGTGTTGTTATGGAGAATGCTATGCGAGGCATTTGCCAAACATAATGAATCGCTGAAAGCAAATGGTTGAGGGAACAATGCACGGTCATTGCATTCTAATAGGGTACACAAACACCAACTCTTGCCAAAGTACGACACTGCAGCACATGGTGCAAGTGAGAGTGTGGCAGAGCATGCGATGGATAGGTGAGCCTTGTGAGAGAGAGTGTGACTGTGAGCATGCATTTCCAAAGCAGAAAGTCTGTGTTTCTCAATATAGGAAAGGGCTAGATAGGATATGGAGTAATATATAGTGCTTTAGTGAAATATAGATACAGTTGGCAGCACAAATTAAACTGGGGTGTGTTTTAGTGTGTCCTGGTTATACTAGTCCAGAAACACTCAAAACTAACCGGTTCTGTATTTGTGGCATTTATAGTGACAGCAGACATTATATTGCATATTTAAAATAAGTAGATAGTAAATACAATAAGTAAATGTCGGTTAACGTGTGTTGTATGAAAGCATTAACTTACTTTAAAAAGTTTGAACTGTAGTGTAAGTCATATTTTAACTACTAGATCAGCTAATCACTAATTAAAGACGGATATTTAGAGTCAGTGTCATTAACAACAAGATAAATCGATTTAATTCTATTTATTTTCCACACTGAAATGAATGAGGTCACAGGGGTTTGCCAACTGCACGTACGGGAAGGAATTATAATGCTGTTAATGATAGCTCTCCTACGGATAGTTTATAATCATGCCAGTTATTGTTTTTTGCATTGCTGGGAAAGCCTATTAAGTTCCAATCTATTTAATCTTGCCAGTAACTATTAGCCAGGGCTGATGCATAAATTCAGTCCTAAGAGAATCAGGCTCCTGAGTAACTACAACCACTTTAACAAAATATTACCATATGCAACTGTGAAACCTCTTTAATGAGTACAAAGTTATTGAATCATCTTATAACACAGCTAAAACAGAGTATTTCATGTGGTGACAGTATTTCACAGCACTGGCAGATATGCAAGTAATGCTAGTTGTACGCGCAGACCATTGCCTGTGAAGATGAGCCAAACTAACGATGAATTATCTTGATTTTTGGGAGAGGCGGGGGTTATTATTTATTGAACACAGAGGAACAGAGGAGCATTTAGAGATGATAGAGAAAAGAGAAACATAATTATTTAAAAATATTTGAGATACTTGCTTTATATTCCAACATATTAGGCATGGACATTCCCCTGTCCATTCTTGTAATGGAATCGTGGGCATCTTGGGTGGGCTATAGAACAGAACACATACACGTGATGCGAATGATAAGAAAAGAAAGCAGAAACTGTTTTCAAGAACTCAGAACCATGGGAAATAGTCTGAATCTAATTCTTAACAGCTATTGCTCTGTATCAAGTTCTCTCGAGGGAGGTGGAAACTCAACTATTCATGTGACGTGCTGTAAACGGTGTGTGTGTGTGTGGGGGGGGGGGGACTTTCAACATATCAAACCCTTGACTGTGTTGTTGACTTTCCCTATGGCAATGACTCAAACTCAGACACAAGCATAGCAATGAGGGCATGAGTGCCATTCCGGTTACATGTAGCATGATTTGACTTCCATATGTGCATGACTGCAGATGCACATGCTCAGTAAACACTGCATGTCAGTCACATACCTTGAAATCTGTATGAATCAGAAAGAGACAAAATTCCCAAATATTACTATATTATTAGAATAGCTTTTTTTCAGTTGTTAGATGTGTTTTCGCTATTAAAACGTTGCACTTTACCTCTTTGTCCTCCACAAACGTCCCCATAACTGTTATACTGAGAGAGTTCTGTAGACTGGGGCTGGAAGCACAGACACGAACACGATGCGCTTTAGTTTATGTTACACTGGCTGATATGACACTCAAATGTTCCAAAACGGGGTTGTAAAAATAATTTTTTAATGAGAAACAGTATCTTATAAATATTAAATCACATATTAAGATATTTTTTATGTTTTAGAATGAAGACTCTTACTGTATGCTTGACAAGGCTGCATTTATGTGATCAAAAATACAGTAAAAAACTGTAATAATATTGTGAAATATAATTACAATTTAAGATAAAGGTTTTCTATGCTAATGTACAGTATTTTAAAATGAAATTCCTGTGATGGTAAAGCTTTTAGCTTTTCAGCAGTCTTTAGTGTCACATGACCCTTCAGAAATCATTCTAATATGCTGATTTGGTGCTGAGCTATTATTATTATTATCAGTTATTATTCCCAAATATTGAGTTTTAATAATGTTTTAATTATTATCGGCGCCGACAACTGTGATACATTTTTCTTTGATGTATAGAAGGTTACAAGAAATAAATAAATAAATAAATATTTTTGTAACATTATTAATGTCAATAACCATCACTTTTTATACGTTTAATGCATCCTTGATGAATAAAGTTAATAATTAATTTATTTTTCTTTAAATCTTACTAACCCCAAACTTTTGAATTGCAGTGTATCATGGTTTCCACAAAAAACATTACGCAGCATAAACTGTTTTCAACACTGATAATAACGAATATCATACGGATAATAATAGAACTGTCTCTTGAGCACCAAATCAGCATATTAGAATGATTTCTGAAGGATCAAGGACACTGAAGACTGGAGTAATGAATGGCTGAGACTTACCCGATGGAGGCCATTTCGTCCGTATCCAGGCAGGGATGATGTTTTAACGTTTTGGGAGTCTACAGCAGAGGACAAAATACTTTTTTTTAGACTGATTCCAATGTAAAGCTTTATTTGTTGTGCTTGCTTTCAAAGTATGTGGCATTTTACCTGTGGTACAGTTAGCGTATTGAGAGTCAAAGCGCTGGGCGGTCACACTTCGTACGTATTTCTCTCTGTTCATCTCCTTTTCCATCTCCTCCTTTAGAATGAGCTTCCCAAGTCCAGACTGGATCTGCAGTTAAATACAAGCCTTAATATAAGTCATGCTGAATCTCAAGTAAATGCATCTTGATTTAAGACTGTTTAGATATTTGTACTGGAAAAAAAAATACTGAGTACGAAGTTCTTTTCAGTGCAAATATGCAAATTAGGTGTATCTTTGTCTAGTTTTTCAGTGATTTTGGGCAATAAAACAATGTGTAAGTGCAAATAACGCTGTGCAATGGAGCATAATTTGGCCCATACTGTATATGCATTTAAAGGATTGCTTTCACCAAAAAATGACACAAGCAATATACAAGTATTAATACGCCCTCGACCTTGCTGAGATGTTCCTCCTGAAGTTGTCTGCGTTTCAGTTGCTCGTCCTCTTCTTCATCACGTGACCGACTCCTCCCATCTGAGCCTGTACATCCAGGACCAGTAAAGGATTTTCAAATAAAACCAAAAAGAAAGAAAAAATATTGAGATGATTGCAATATTGTCATGTCATTACACCCATGATGATGACCTTCAAATGGAACCTGAGTTCAGTTGGAATGGAAACCAAATAATAGAACAAAAATAACAAAATTGATCAGATTGAGTGGTGTAATGATTTATTGATTGGAAACGTATTGGATTTATTAGCGTTAGCGAATCTTTGTGTCTGTAAAGCAATCTTGTGTATAGTGTTCTTCGGATTTACTATCATCACAACTGGTTTTAGGGGTAGGCAGCCAAGACAGGCTAAATTTACCAGCAGGAATCCAAGAGTTCTCAATGTACATTGTTTTGAGAGTATTATTTAGTTCAGCAAAGACTTCCATTAGTTTTTGGTTGCTGTAGGGATTTATTTGTGCCGTTGGGCCTGGAGGAGCCAGCAGCTGGACCGTACCTAAAGCAGCGAGGGACGGCGGACACGGCCAGTAGTCGGTCTCGATCTTTGGAGTTTCGTCTGGCCGAGGGGCGTGGGCCGCAGGGAACTTGGATGATTTGATGATGTCATCAGCGGACTTGCTTTGGGCTGCCAGGGCAGCTGAATCTGAATCGGTATTTTGGGGGAACTGCACTATCAGTGACGGCCTCTCAAAGGGTTTTAATAAGTGCAGTGCTGGACAATCAGTTCAAAGCATGACATTTCAGGATGTTTATATCTAAAAATGTGAATGAACTATTACAAAAAAAATAATATATATAAAATTTACTACTTTTGTTTAAAAAAAAGTTCATAAAATGTTTTATTAAAACAGCAATTCAGAGACGGTATCAAATGATTTGAACGTCAATGGCCAGTACTGCATCTTATAAAGGACTGTATAAAGTGGATAGAACACACATGCTACTGTTTGCAAGTTTATAGATTTTTATAAAATTAAGCAAGCAGAAAATGTAAATACATAAACTGTATTTTGAAACCAGTAAATGGCACAACTTCTTGTCTAGCTTGATATGTAGATTTACAGAGAGTATGCAAGATAGAGACCAAAGCAGAGTCATCTGAAGTGTCAGTGAATTTGTTATGGGATCTGGCAGGCT